>NW_028319124.1:7082500-7382500 GCF_062004578.1 Staurois parvus | reverse complement strand
TAGGGTGCTGGCAGATTATGGGCCTCCCATAACTGCTGCCAGGCCCCTAATCTGCCATGGGCCCCTATACCGACTCCTCATGCTGTGACGTTGCAACAAGGTGGAATTCAACCCTACATATGTTAGACCGCCTTTACGAACAGCAAAAGGCCATCACAGATTTCCTGATGTTAAAAGCAGATAAAGGTACTCCCTGTGTAACTTAGATGTCAGCCATTGGCAGCTCATGCGTGACACCTGCGCTTGCTCAGGCCCTTTGAGGAGGCCACGCTATTCGTGAGTCGGCAGGACTATGGGATGAACGACGTCATTCCTCTGTTGCACGTCCTGGAACAAATGCTGTTAACAATGGCTGGTCAGGGTGCGGTAGACGTGGCGCACAGATCTCAACGCCACATGGCCCCTGTGGGGGCAGGACTGGAAGAAGAGGAGGAGGTAGAGGAGGACATTGGTGCTCAGGAATTATTGAGTGAAATGGGTGGTTTTTCCACTCAGCGGACAGGAGTGGAGGAGCAGGAGCATCTGGTAGAGGAGGAGGAAGAGGAGACAGAGGACCTAGACGCACCGTGGCAGTATGCTGTGGAGATGGAGGCAGGGAGTCCCTCGCATTCCTTGGCACAAATGGCCCATAGCATGCTCGGTTGCTTGCGTAGCGACAGCCGAATAATAACCATCAGACAGAGGGATGACTTTTGGCTGTCCACCTTGTTGGACCCTCGCTACCGTTCAAAAATGGTGGCCTTTTTCACACCTGCTGAGAGGGAGGCCAAAATAACGTACTATAAAAAACACCTATGTAGTCAGCTGGTCTCTGCCTGTCTGCGCCAACGTCCATCCTCAGACACTGTGGGCCCTGTGCGCTCGTGTTCCGCTGCCATGGCAGCAGGGGAGGGGTGGGGTGGTAGGAGCAGTGGCAGCTCCACCAGCAGCGGCTGCCTCAGTCTGCAGTCGATGATGAGTAGCTTTCTTCACCAGCGCAGTGAGGAAACTACTAACCAGCCGCAGCAGCAGCAGCAGCATCAGGTGGACCTGGAGCAGGACCTCAAACAACAGGCTTAGGCCTACTTGGACAGCACCCTGCCAACCGAGGTAGACAATCCCCTTGACTACTGGGCAACGAAACTTGACCTTTGGCCCCAACTAGCTGAATTTGCCCTTGAAAGGCTGTCATGCCCGGCCAGTAGCGTGGCATCGGAGCGCGTGTTTAGTGCGGCAGGAGGTATTGCAACTCCGCGGAGGACACGACTGTCCACCCAAAGTGTGGAGAGACTCACGTTTGTGAAAATGAATCAGGCGTGGATTAGTCTGGATTTCAAACCACCAGTTCCTGACACAACTGACTAAATCCGCCATGAATCATGCCCCAAACATGTGCCACTTTCAGGTCTCCTCACACTGCTGGTGTGTTCCATTTTTTGTCATAGGGTGCTGGCAGATTACGGGCCTCCCATAGCTGCTGCCAGGCCCCTAATCTGCCATGGGCCCCTATACCGCCTCCTCATGCTGCTGCCAAGTCCAGAGTCTCTCATGGGTCCCTGTACGGCCTCCCATTGCTGCTGCCTCCATCGCCACACTCTGCCATGTGCCACTTTCAGGTCTCCTCACACTGCTGGTGTGTTCCATTTTTTGTCATAGGGTGCTGGCAGATTACGGGCCTCCCATAGCTGCTGCCAGGCCCCTAATCTGCCATGGGCCCCTATACCGCCTCCTCATGCTGCTGCCAGGTCCAGAGTCTCTCATGGGTCCCTGTACGGCCTCCCATTGCTGCTGTCTCCATCGCCACACTCTGCCATGTGCCACTTTCAGGTCTCCTCACACTGCTGGTGGGTTCCATTTTTTGTCATAGGGTGCTGGCAGATTACGGGCCTCCCATAGCTGCTGCCAGGCCCGTAATCTGCCATGGGCCCCCGTACCGACTCCTCATGCTGCTGCCAGGCCCGTAATCTGTCATGGGCCACTGTTGTCGCTTGTTGGCATATTCCGCTCGTTCAGATGCTCCTTCTCCTGCTACTCCTCTTCACGGATTCCGTCAGCAGTCTTTCTTGGAATCCGTTTCCAAGAGACAACAGTTTGCGAGCACGCACCCGACGGTGCAGAAGCTGAACGTCCTCCTGTCCAAGTTGCTGCTGCCAGGCTCGTAATCTGTCATGCGCCCCTGTACCGCCTCCTCATGCTGCTGCCAGGTCCAGAGTGTGTCATGGGCCCCCGTACCGACTCCTCATGCTGCTGCCAGGCCCGTAATCTGTCATGGGCCCCTGTACCGCCTCCCCATGCTGCTGCCAGGTCCAGAGTGTGTCATGGGTCCCTGTACGGCCTCCCATTGCTGCTGCCAGGCCCGTAATCTGCCATGGGCCCCTGTACCGACTCCTCATGCTGCTGCCAGGCCCGTAATCTGTCATGGGCCCCTGTACCGCCTCCTCATGCTGCTGCCAGGTCCAGAGTGTGTCATGGGTCCCTGTACGGCCTCCCATTGCTGCTGTCTCTATCGCCACACTCTGCCATGTGCCACTTTCAGGTCTCCTCACACTGCTGGTGGTTTCCATTTTTGTCATAGGGTGCTGTATGGCCTCCCATTGCTGCTGCCTCCACCGCCACACTGTGGCTCCACACTCTGGTTTTGGCCCCGTGACTGCCCAAATGAGTGAAGTGTGCGGTGATTCTAAGATCGACGGCACTCATCTGCATGTCATACTGACTGACAGTATTATTTCTCTTCCCCAGCAGACTCCAAGGGCATTTAAATTAAAGGTACAGTGTTCTGCACTAATATTAAGTCTCTCTGAAGCCTAGAAACACCCTTTTTTAAGTTAAATTCACAGCGAATTTATTCGACTCGAATCGAATATTGTCCACGAATTCGCCGAATCAGTCGAATCGAATTTTTCATTTCTTCGCTCATCTCTAAATAGGATCGTCGGGCTGGATCAGTTCATCATGCTGAGTAGCGGCATCAGGCTGAATGCAGGCATCAGGCTGAGTAGAGGCTTCAGGCTGAGGAGAGGCTTCAGGCTGAGGAGAGGCTTCAGGCTGAGGAGCGGCATCAGGCTGAGGAGAGGCATCAGGCTGAGGAGAGGCATCAGGCTGAGGAGAGGCATCAGGCTGAGGAGAGGCTTCAGGCTGAGGAGAGGCTTCAGGCTGAGGAGAGGCATCAGGCTGAGGAGAGGCATCAGGCTGAGGAGAGGCATCAGGCTGAGGAGAGGCTTCAGGCTGAGTCACGGAAGGCAGGTTCACCGGTTTGGATACTGGCAGGATGGTATTGGTTGGAAAGAATTTTCGCTTTTTTCTGGTTTTAACTACTGGAGCACTGCAAGTAAATGCAGGTCTGCAAACGAATGGAGCAGCTGGAGACAGAGAAAAACTGGAGGATGGAACAGGAGAGGGAGCAGTTGCTACAGAGGGCTTTTTTACAGGGTTAAAGGCAGGATAGGTGCAGCGAGTGGGAACAGGGTACTGACATGCGGTAGATAGCCAAGTATACTGGGCTGTAACTGGAGGAGCTGGTGGGAATACAGGAGTAGAGTTAGAAGCAGGACTGGGTTTTTGTAAGCTGACTGAGGCTGGGTGCAACAAGTCTGTCCATGTCTGCAGTATGGGTTGAACAAAGCTGAGCTTACACAAAGCCTGTCTGGTCAATGACTGCACTGCGTTTATACAATCTCTTAGTGTCTGTGGTGAACATGTGGAATAACGCTCCAGAAAGTAACCCACATCATCCTCTAATAACCACACCAGGGACTCTACCTGGTCTGCACTAAATGGTGGCAAAAATTCATCCCTGCATTCGGGGGAACCAGATGAAACCAACTCAACACAAACCTGAATCAATGGCTGCACCATAGAGAAATCTGTGCCCTGATCTACTAGAACATGAGCGAGCCGTATACATTCTAGCAGTTCATCCCGGGGATACTCCTTCAGAGTCTGATAAGCATACTCCCTGTCATCAAGCACTAGCAGAGATAAATACTCAACCTCATCCAGATCCATCCTTCCCATCAACAAGCCAAGATGGCTTCCCTGCGCAGCCACTTCTGGTCAGGATTGGCCTTGGTGTAATGTCAGGGCTCCCAGGTGTGACCAGAGATGTGTGACTGACGCAGGGAAACGCAGACCTCAGATATGTTATAAACAATATAATTTATTAACACTAACAATACAAACATAAACGCAGTGCAATACTAAAACATAATACAGTGCAAACAAACCAAACCACCCACAGATAACAGTACATACAAGCAAGCGTCGTCAGGCAGGCCGGGTCAATATCAATAGGGCAGGTAGGTACAGGGGGAGCAAGCGGAGATTGGTCAGGGTCACAAGCCAGGGATCAGAACAGGTAGCAAGCAGCGTGGTACAGAGGGTCAGACAGAGGGATGGTCAGGAGCGAGCCGGGATCAGAGCAGGAGAAGTCAGCAGCGGTTCAGAAACAGGATGCAGGACAGATACAGGGCCCAGGACAAACACACACCAAGGCAGAGTCTGTGGGTCTGGCCATCCCTTAAATACCCCAGCATAATCAGTTACAGGTGTTAGCTGGCTGCAAAGTTGAGTCTCTGATTGCTGGGAACACCCGCTGGCCAGCCCTGGTACTGCAGATCAAAAGGCAGGTGAGTCCCACCATAGCTGGCCAGTCCATTCCTGACACTCCCCTTCTTCTACTGTCCCCAGTCCATTTGCTGATAGAACAGGGCCTTGGGGGCAAGCTGCACGTGCTCAGTTTGATGTGTACTGCTAGAGAGTTTTTTTGCTTGGGAGAGTGCATCTGATCAGCACAGGGCCAATCAGCACTGTCCAGACAGAGGGTCAGGGTTTATGCAGCCTCATAGGACAATCAGGGGAGAATGAAAACTCCTCTTACAGGCTTTAACCAGTGCTCTGCTGGACACTGATAGAAGTCACAAGACTGCTATATACTGCTGATAAAAAAGGTATTTATGAGTTTTTATTTACTAAAATAATTGCATTTTCATGTTCTGTGTACTGTGGGAGACCAGATATAGTGAATACAGGGTTTAGAAACACTTTAACTGGCAGTTTTATAGCATACTGTATGTAAACCCAGTCTCTGCACTTTGGATATTGCTCTTTGACTTTTTAAACATGATGTCTTCAATCTTGACTAGGGACATGGCCGTTCTTCCCATTAGAAAGGATAAAAATGTTGTTCTCTATAGGTGGGCCTGTCTCCTTTTTACTTTTCTCTTATTAATTCAGTCTTTTTCCTGCCATTTATTTTGGCCTAGAACTAAATTCTTGTTTAAATTTACAAATCTGCATGCTACATCTCTTTTAATTACTGTTTAGATTACTGCTTAAAGAAATATGACTTTTATATACAATCTGCTGTATTATCAGATGAAAAACAGGCAGCAACATCCTCTCTCATAGAGTAAATATTCACTGTGCTCATGGCAATTAATTTCCTTTTTGTCAGGGCTATGTGTGATGTTGGTGCTATTTAAAGAGGACCTTTCTAAAATTAAATCTACGCCCATCAAATGCTTAAGCTTTGGAAATATCACAATATTTCACCACTTAGTCATACTTCCCAACTTTCTGGGATAAGAAAGAGGGACACCTTCTAGCACAATGTATTTATGCAGTGGACACCCCTCTGTCATACCACCGGTACGATTGCCAACATTTTTAAAAAAATTTCCAGGGACACCTTTTTTTGTTGAGTATCCATAAAACTGTTGTGGATGGAAAATGTACTTTAATTAGGGGTGGGGCATATCTTTACCCTAATGCTGTACTTTAAGTCAACATATATAAGAAAAGTGTAGTTATGGGATTAAAGAAAAACTAAAGTAACAAAAACAATATAACAGTGGTAGTAATGGTAAACATGTAAACTCTAATCCCAAGGTTGTAAAAGACTGCAGACATTAAAGCCCAGCTTCAGGCCAAGAAAAAAGAAAAAGAGGGCGCCAGGTCTAGGAGTAATTTTCTCCTTCTGACCTGGCGCCCTCCTTTTCTGCTTATCTTCGCGGTATTCCCCACATCCTTGATGAGGAGCTGCCGGGCCCTTCCCAGGCGGTTGCCTTCTGGTCCATCCCTTCTTCCATCATCAGCCTCAGGACGCACCACCTGTGTTCACACTGCCACCACTTCGGTCACATAGGATCTTCACCATCCCCGACGAGGCTTGCCGGCTCTCATCCAGGTGCCCTGATTCCTTGGTCTGCCTTCTCCTATTGCCTATCCTAAGGACCATTCCAACCAGTGGTTCTTCTCCATTATATTCTGTGTTCAGTCAGTTCCCAATGTCCTTCCATTATGCCCTATGTCACCATCCCATTCTATATCGTGTGAGCGCTGAGTTTTTGTTCATTATTTAATGATCATTGCATGTACCAAATAAAAAATTATCCCTTGCAGTGGGGTTGCACCCACACTGCAAGGGTTAGTTGCTCATTTTGTCCTCAGAAGAGGAGAAACAGTTTAACATACCTGATCCTCCTCTCCACTGGCAGGTGGTGCTCCCCATAATCCAACAGTGGACTGTCCCTCAGTCTCCTCACGTCCAGTCCAGGGCTATGCACCCTGCTATGGTGTTGATAATGTCAGGATCCTAGACTGGTGAAGTTTTGAGGACTGGTCTAGCTGCGGGGAGGAGCACAGGATGGGGTAAGAAAATCTCCTTTTATTTTCCCCTAGACATAAATGAGCAATTAACCTAATCCAGCACATTTTACAAACTATCTGAGTTCCTAGAGTTCAGTTTTGAATAAAAAAAGCTGTTCCGTGCATATACCTGTTATAATAATGCTTGGTCAAGTCACCATCTTACACTCCAGAAGATGTTTTTTGAACAGCAATCCACCTCCCTGCTTAAAATCTTGATGTCCCTATAACGCTTATGTGCGGCAACAAAGAGGGTGGTCTTTAACACCCACATGCTACACATATGCATCCATGGGCGGCCATGGTTTCTGTGCTGAGAACATGATCACTGTGTTCTCTCAGCACAGTGATCAAGCCATCAAACAGCTCTTGGTCACTAGTAATGATCAGGAGTTGGTGGATCTGGCTCCCAATCATGTGACCATTGTGACAGCGAATCACAGTGGTTATGCTGTTAGGCAGACCTTTACGCCCCCTGGGGGTAATAGCCCAGTTAACTGGTTTGCTGGGGCTTGGTAGGAACGGGTTAAGAACAACTGAAATAAGATATTAACCAAGCTGGTATGCACATGTAATTAGGTAGTAGGGCTGCCCACATACTAGCATTATTTTAAAATGTGTCAGGATAGACTTTGCTTTTTTGCCAGATGCATGAAATCATATGACACTTTTCGTTACCTACTAAAAATAAATTTATTATTGACACAGTATGGAAGAATATAAGACAATTGGAGACTGGCTACAATTTACACTCATTTTATAAGTTGTACTATTTTTATATATGCACAGTTTCTTGTTTACATTACATAAGAATGTTTGCAGACCTGTTACATAGGGTGATATGGGGCGAGGGGGTTGTGACCTTGGAGGTCAGGAGAGTTGCAGGGAGGCACAATTACTGATGAAAGCATTGTGCTGGGAGGGTAAATAGCCAAAAGGCAGTATGATGAAGAAGGGGGGGTACCTTCCTCTGACCAAGAAGGAGGCTGTGGTTGGTTGAAGAAACTGAGGACAGAGGGAAGGGAATGAGGTTTTTGTAATGTGCTTTGACTGGGAAGTGGGGTTTAGGTGGATAGGAGAGAGGTGGAATTCTGTAACCTGGGAGGTTAGGTATATAGCCCAAAACAATACACATAGTACAGCTCAATTGCCCCAAACCTGTGTTGGATTAGCACGTGAATAGTCTGGTGCAAGCAGGGGCGGACTGACAACTCATGGGGCCCCTGGGCAATACAGGATCATGGGGCCACCGTGTCCTTGGCAAAACTCAAAAAAACCTATGAACTGACCCCGGGCCCTCGGGCAGTACCCGAGTTTCCAAATGGTCAGTCCGACCCTGGGTGCAAGACAGACAGGATTGGCTTGTCGGACTCCAATAGACTTCATTAAAATGTGAATGAAATGAGTAAACGATGGCATCAGCTACTGTTCTTTACCTGTAGAAAACTCCTCAGACATGTTTTGCCCTTTTTGGGGCTTAATCATAGAGGCCCAGGAGGTTAGGTGGAGTGGGAGACACAGAGACCAGGAAGGGATGGAGGAAAGTGCTGTGCTTGGAAGTATGGGATAGGAAGGGAGAGGGGGAAAGAAAATTTGACATTTTACATGTGCAGGCACTAGGGGTGTATTAAACTCACCCAAGTCCTTCAATACAACTACTCAGCCTTGAAAGTCTCAGCACTTTCAGTTTCATCAAGCTGCATGCTTGGAGATGTGTTGACACAATTGCAGAGCAGTCAGCACCCCTTCATTCAAGAAGCCTATAAGCAGTAGTACAGTTTTACCTGGTTCCAGCAACTAAATGGCTTTAGGCACAAGGGTCTGCTATACATTGTTTGTAGCTGCTGACTTTTTTTCTCTTTTTTTTTAAATCACTATAGTTCTTTAAGGTTGAAAATGAGTGTAGCTTTGCCTGTACTATTAGAAAATCAAGCGAATGTTCTGAAAACTAGATTTTTGAATGATACTCAAAATGTTGTATTGCCACATTTGGTACATAAATAATAGATTTTCATAGATACCTCTATATCTGACCAAATAAACAAAAAAAGAGGAGGAAAGAGGGTCAGAGGGATTAAGCTCCAAAAAAGAGAGGGACATTTGGGAGATGTGACCTAGTAAATCGATAAACCAATACATACATGTATCAGTAAAGTCTGAACTTCCCTGTTGCAGGTAAGCAACCCATTAAAATGTTTCCAAAGTCTACTTTTTTTTACCCTAATGCATTCTCTGTATTAAGGTAAAAAAAAAAACCCTATTACCTGTCCCTAAACACTTGGCTCCATATCACCTCTCCAGCACTATCTCCTGCTCACCTCTCTTCCTGCTTTCACAGGAGAAACTGAAGGCAGCAAAGCCATAGGTTCCTACTGCTGTCAGTCAAACTACTATGACTTGATGGGATTGCGCATGCACAGGTGTCTTCTTAGAAACTGGCTTGCTACAGGAGGCACATGAAGGAGGGATGGACTGAAACTGACATTTCTGTGCAATATTGTTGCATAGAGCAGGTAAGTGTTATTTCTTTTCTTATTTAAAAAAAAAACTTTTAATGTCACTTTAAGTTCAAAGGAAAGGAACATGCGCTTTTTAAAACACTTTTATTTATAGACTTACATGAGGAATTGACATGTTGACAAATTACATCACTTCAGACAATGAGTGTCAGTACATATATTCAAACAAGTAAGCATAAGTTGACATATGTCACAGTATGCTTTGAAGAGTGAAGTCTCATTCTAAATCTCACAGAAGGGATATTCCGTCAGTCACCTATATGCATCCGATGTTCACCAGGTTTTCAGTTAGGGTGTTAGTGTGAGGAGTAACAGAGTCACTCTTGGACAGCAGCACTGTCTGGAGAGAGTAATGGTAGATAAACTAGTATAGTTAGATGAACTTTACAATATTCACTAACATTAAAGCCTAACTCCATATAGCCAGTTACAAGAACAGTTTTTATTTCCATTTGGGATACAAGTTTTATATATAAATCAATAAAAACTGATCATATTAAACATCCATGTCAGTTCTAAATGGTTTGTAGGCAGGTACTTTCTGCTTCCTCCACTGTAGGCGTTGCTTGACTAGAGCGATACAGCAGTTGGAAAGGAAGTCAAGAGAAACTTGGTTTCTCTATGATTTCCTTGGCCTCTGGTGCATCATTCCGGTTTGCGGCTACTTTGCATCCAGGTGACCCCTGGCAGCCATCTTGGATCAGCAGAACCTTTTTAGGTTCATACCCTGAGGTTTTAGAGCACATTTTGCATAGTGAATAGGGCAGGTAAAGAGCACCCATCTGACAGGGAAAGTGATTAGCTGCAGGGAGAGGTTCCAGACAAGTGGGGACAGGCTAAGGATATGCCACCCTTTTAGGAAATCTCCCCATTGGGACCAGATCGGCCAGACTGCATTCCACCCTCTGAGACAGACGTTGTTAGTACATCAGACCCTGCTGTATCTCCAAGCTGCACAAAACTTTGAGTGTTTCCTGGCATTGTGCTCTTCCTGCTGGTCTGTTTGTTGAGCCGTTCCTTCAATACAAGTTCTCATTCCCTGCAACCAGACTGTGTAATTATTGACACCGCACCACGCTGCACCAAACCACAGGTTTATCTTAGTTCTCTAACCGCCACTTTTGCTGCACAGCTTGGCTGTAAAAGGAAGTTGAATAAAACCCAGCAGGAATAACAGGTAAATATGTCAAGTTACAGGGTGGACTCAAAAAACAAAGACTGTTTATTAATGCCAATGACAGGCTGCATCATAACTGTAAATTTTATTTTGCCTGTAGTACCATATTAATCATAGAGATCGCTAAAATATTACCAAAAATTGGGTGAAACACATTAGAGTGGCATGATCCAGACAGGATCTTACAATATAAAAACACATTAAAAGTGAAATCAGAAAAAGAAAAAGTGGTGCATTACATTTGACTCTTTTTAATAATTGAGGGGGGTTTTTTTCATTGACTTGTCTACTGTATGTTTATCCTACGACCTAAGTTTTTCTCAAGCACATTTAATTCTTATAGAGTCAATACTTATGTTTGAAAAAAGGAAGATTTCGAACACCTGTCAGATTTTACTCAAGAAGACCTTAAATCCTATCTGGTCAAGAAAACTTTTAGACATTGCTCAATACATTAGAGGGTCTATTTATAAAAAATTCTCATTGTGAATGTCTCACCGTTCATGCAAATGCAACAAATAATAATACAGGTACTTGTAATGTCTGTAATATGTGTGCAATAATTTATTTGCTGCCTTTTGTTGAGCAAATATAACATTCCCTAACATTCATTCCTAAAAGAAAAATAGCCATAAGAACATTTGACCATGGAGAACATTTACCAATGGAGAAAATAGTATACCACTGTAGGTTAAGAACATTCCACCGGAAGGGGAAATAATATAAGGGAGGCTCCTGCACTGTGTACAGTCTATGGGGAATCTTATGTGAAAGGCCAATTGAATGGGTGTTTTTTTACAGCTGCAGTGTGAAACATTTGGCAGTGGTAATATTACTACTGCTAAATTTGACAGCTTCCTCTTGGTTGTTAGGGAGCTGACACCCATGTTGCTCAGTAATGCAGGTTTATGTCAATCATGATGCCCAACTGACCAAAAGGAAAAACCTGCCAACACGGCTGAACCTGTTGATGGACTCCCACCAAATGACATCTCTCTGCCCCCACAGAATAAGGGATCCCTGTGACCTCATTGGTCATATCTATATATAGTGCTGTGAAAAAATATTTCCCCCCTTCCTTCTCCATATTTCTCACACTTAAATAATTCAGATCATTAAATACATTTTAATATTACACAAAGATTACCCGAGTAAACACAAAATGCAGTTTTTAAATGATGATTTCATTTATTAAAGGAAAAAAGCTGTCCAAACCTGCCTGACCCTATGTGAAAAAGTAAAACCTAATAACTGGTTATGCCACCCCTGGTGGCAACAATTGCAGTCAAGTGTTTGTGATACCGAACCTCTCCTTCCAACCGCATGTCAAATCACTCACAAACACATGCAGGCTCCATCTTCGCAACATTGCCAAGATACGTACCTTCCTCACCCTTGACACCACCAAACTTCTAGTACACTCCCTCATCATCTCACGCCTTGACTACTGTAATTCTCTTCTCACCGGCCTACCCAAGTGCAGGCTCTCCACGCTCCAGACCATCCTGAACTCAGCGGCTAGACTCATCCACCTCACCACCCGCTCCACCTCTGCCACCCCCCTCTGCCTCTCCCTCCACTGGCTCCCGATTGCCCAACGCATCAAATTTAAACTCCTAACCCTGACCTACAAAGCCGTTCACAACACTGCCCCTGACTACCTCACCAACCTGATCCCCAAGTACCGCCCTACCCGTACCCTTCGCTCCTCACAGGACCTCCTTCTATCCTGCTCCCTGGTCTCCTCCTCCCATGCACGACTGCAGGACTTCTCCAGGTCCTCCCCCATCCTCTGGAACTCACTGCCCCAATCCATCAGACTGTCGCCTTCCCTCTTCACATTCAGGCGCTCCCTCAAAACCCATCTCTTCAGGGAAGCCTACCCCACCCTCACTTAACGGCCATTCTCCCTCTTCCCTCCCACCCCTCATTCCCCTCAGCCACTTCCTACTGTACCTTTACCCCCTCCCACCTAGATTGTAAGCTCGAAAGAGTAGGGCCATCTTACCCCCTCGTACGTTGTTTGTTGTTGTTGTACTGTGCCATGTATTGTCCCCCCCTCTATTGTACAGCTCTGAGCAAACCCTTTGGCGCTATATAAACTCGTAGTAATAATAATAATAATAATAATAATACCACAGACACTGCGCTTAGAAATAATGTACAGATATAGTAGCTTACAGATATAGGCAGACAAAAAATGTAGTGAAAAATTGCAGCGCTAATTAGAACATAAAGTCCCATTCACAATAAGATAGATGACAACAAAGTCCATGTAGGTTTCCCATATACAGAAATGAAGAGCCGTGCATAGGAAAAGGGTTCCAATCTGAAAAGGGGACCACCACCATACACCCAAATAAATTGGCCTCTTACCAAAAGTGTTGACCGCCCCACAAGTCGGGCAACATAGGCAGTATCATAAATCCAGCAGGTGCTGCAACCGGTTCTTGTATAGGAAACACTCACAGAGTCATCCAAGATATTCCTTCAAAAAGAGCTTCAAATGGCAAACTCCCTATCAGGCCACCAGAGCACCACAAATAAATGTTTGGCAGCTCCCAAAGGTTGGCTTCCTGTTCACCAGACCATCCCTGCCTCAAGCTTTCCTTTTTGGCTTACCTGTAGCAGTGATTAAAAGTAAGTGGGAGCAAAAACCTGTACTGGATCGAAGCTAAAGCTAAGTGTTTGTGATAACTGGGAATGAGTCTTTTACATCACTGTGGAGGAATTTTGGCACATTCTTCTCTGCAGATTTTTTTTAATTCAACCACATTGGAGGGTTTTGAGCATGAACGGCCTGTTTATGGTCATGCTACAGCATCTCGATCGGACTTAAGTCCAGCCTTTGACTAAGCCACTCCAAAACGTTAATTTTTTATTAGCTATTTTGAGGTAAAGTTACTGGTGTGTCCTGCTGCATATCCTGAGTGCACTTGAGCTTGAGGTTACAAACTGATGGCTGAACATTTTCTGGTAAAGCGCAGAATGTATGGTTCCATCAATTATGGCAAGTCGCCCAGGTCTTAAAGCTGCAAAGCAGCCTCAGACCATCACACGTTTGACTGTTGGTATAGTTTTCCTTTTATAAAATGCTGTGTTAGTTTTACACCAGATGTAATGGAGTGCACACCTTCCAAAAACTCCAGCTTTTGTATCATCAGTCTACAGAACATTTGCCCAAAAGTCTTGGGGATAATTAAGATGTTTTTGGCAAATGTGAGACGAGCCGTTGTGTTCTTTTTGGTCTTCTCATGATTGACATGGATCTGCATCACTGGATAATGTGTTTGATGTTGGGTTTACATTGTGGGATATTTTTTTAAGGACTTGTCAAAAATTGTGTGTGTTGATTCACTATTGACTTTTCTTGTGACTTAGTTATTTTTAAAGGGGTCTTCCAGATTCCGATAAAACCCCTGCCTGCAGACCTCCACAACCAGCTGGTCAGGGTTTTGGGGAAGAGGCCCTTGTCCTCATCCACATGGGGAAAAGGTACTTTGCCAGGGAGTCTACCCTTGCAAGGTCCCCCTTCTTCCTGTTGAGGGCATGTGTCTGGTATAGTTCAGCAGGGGGTGGAGAACGTACATTCACGCCTCCTTTCCTGTCCACCCAGGCTGCATGCTCAGATAAGGGTCTGCTATGTATTTTGGCTGACTCCATGCTTTTTCTTTCTTGTTTTATGCATGGGGTTCCCTCTTAAAAGCTATACCAGACTCGATAGGCCTGGCATAGAATTTGAGTGGGACCCATGCCAACTTTTCTATTTTCCATGCTACAAAGTGTGCAAAAATGCTTGTCACCAAATGTGCTTTATTCAGTGCCAAAATGTGGTACTTGCGCTCTTTTGGTGTATTTTACACACAACAGGCAGCCCATTCAAGTCAATGGGCTGTCACACCAAAAACACACTGAAGAACATCACAAAAAGTGACGTGTTGCTATGCTAAGATGTGAACATAGACTTACTGTCATGGTCAAATGTTCTTATAGCTATATTTCTTTTGAGATCAAATGTTAGGGAATGTTACATTTACCTGGGAAGAGATAAGAAAGAAGCTATTACACACATATTACAATTATTACAGGTATTATCTGTTACATATGGGCAAATGATAAGACATTTGCAAAATTAACTATTCTATAAAAATTGCCCCCATGGTATGCAATTTTCCTTTTCTGTCAAGTGGTACATTGTGAGTGTGAACAAGCTCTGGATTAGCACCAACGTTGTCCCAGAGAAGAGCTAGTAAGTGATTAGAGTGGTGTTGTATACAACATGAAAGAAAACCTGACAGTAGTTCTTTCTTGCTTTATCCAAATGTAGCACTACCACCTTAGGAGCTGCTGAAGGTTTGGGTCCCCCTAAAGTCCTGCACAGCCAGGCAACATGCATTTCAAAACAATCAGTCCCTGAGCTTGTTTTTGATATTTTATTAAGGGGATATCAACTTGGATGGGGAAAGGGGTATATGAGATGCCCAATGGAGCTGATGAACTGAGGACAGCTTCCTGGAACTATTTACAAGTCCAATTCAACACAGTCTCTGTTGGAGAGCTAGCCAGCATCTCCCAGTGTACCTCTCCAGACCCCAAATATTCCTCAGTCTGGCTGCCTGAAAGAAATCCCTGGACAGGGGATCCAGTTCTGCCACTTTAAAAGAAAGACATTCCCAGCAGGTTTGCTAATCTGGTTTCCCACCAAAGTGCTCCTTCCCCTATCTGGCCCAGTGGGTGTAGGTTTACTCAATTGTCCCTCTCCTGTGCTTTCTTCCTGGCTTCCAGGCTCCTGCACTTCAGCCTACTTCTCCATCTTCCACCCGAACTCTCCTGCAGCTGAGCATGCTCTCTCACCTTTAACAGTTGTCCTGGCCCTTTGCCAAGCCTCCTGTTGGGGATTGACCAGGATCCCTTAAGAGTACAAGCCAGCCACTCCTCAGATCCATCCACTGCTTTTAGACCTTTCTGTAAAGTTCTAGAGCAGGGGGAAAATCCAGAGGGGCTTGGCTGCTTAGCCTCTCAGCTCTGACCCAAATTCAAGCTCCCTTTGACTGTTGCACCTTGGCTGTTTCTTGGCCTCTGTCTAACAACTGAAGCTAGGGCTCCTCGTAGCTAACTAGGAGGGTGTTACACAAATATAAGTATTGACTCTATATGATTGCAAAAAAATAAACACAACAACAAAGATTTAGAATGCAGTTCATGCCAAATAAATATAGCCTGTATGTAGGCACTGGTATACAAAAATCAAACTGGCATATACAATGTACAACAATGTAACATATGGGCACAATGCAAACAGATTGCACAGAATGGATGCATATATAAAAATAAGCACAGGCATGTAAATATTTAGGAGCAATGCAAGAGCAATAAATGTTACCAAGTGACATAACAGTGATCTAAAAAATAAGGTCTGAAACCAAATGTTTTTGGTTGTATAACATCAATTTCTCAAGAGAGACCTCTGGACTTCTTTCTATATACACCCTCAGCAATGACATTACAATCACTGATGGGTAAAGTGAATAACATTGATTATCTTGTTACAACAGCATCTGAAAGTCGGTGGGATATACTGCACTCTGTATTAGGCAGCAAGTAAACATGTTGTCCATAAAGTTGAAAGAATAAAAAATTGGCATCACAGTTTGTTGTGTATGGGGCTGCATAGCGGTCAGGGTGCCCATGCTGACCTGTGTCCAAAACCAATCGCACCTACAATGAGAATGTGAGCATCAGAACTGGACTACAGAGCAATGGAAGAAGGTGGCTTGGTCTGGTGAATCATGTTTTCTTTTATATCATGGATGGCTGAGCGCAGGTGCGTCACTTACCTGAAAAAAGATGGCACCAGGATACAGTATGGGAAGAAGGCAAGCTAGGGGAGGCAGTGTGATTCTTTGGGCAATGTTCTACTGGGAAACCTTAGTCCTGCCATTTATGTGGATGTTACTTTAACATGTACCACCTACCTAAACATTGTTGCTGACCAAGCATACCCCTTCATGGAAACCATATTCTTTGATGGTAGTGGCCTGTTTCAGTAGGATAATGTGCCATGCCACACTGCAAAAATGCTTCAAGAATGGTTAGAGGAATACAACAATGAATTTGAGGCATTGACATGGCCTACAATTTCTCCAGATATCAATCCATCTAGCATCCGTGCGATGTACGGACTTAAAGGATTTGCTACTGACGGCTTGGTGCCAGATATCACAGCATACATTCAGAGATCTAGTGGTGTCCATGCCATGGCAAGTCAGGGTTGTTTTGGCAACAAAGAGGGATGTTTAGCCCAAAGTTCCCCCCCCCCCCCATTACAAGTTACACACTACAACCCATACAAATTGGCAACACCTCTAGGTAGATAGCATCTCTGAGTTCCAATTGTATTGATATGCTGAGTTCAGTCTGCATACATTTAAATCATTTTTATGTATGGGGGATGTTAAAAAAAAGATCTTCTTTCTGTTTCTTGCCTAGCTTAAAGCATGCAATGATCTGTGTGAAAGACATTCATGCATCTTTCCTGCATGTCAAAACCTTAACTAGTTGCCGACCGCAGATAGCCGAATGACGGCTGCACTGCGGCCGGCCAGTTCTGAGTGGACGTCATATGACGGCCTCCCAGAACGCGCTCTCCTGCGCTCCCCAGGGGCCACGCACCCGGCGATCTCCGTGATCGGTAAATGTGGTAAAAGGCCAATCACAGCGGCCTTTTACCACGTGATCAGCGGTGTCCAATGACACGCTGATCAGAGGGAAATGCAAGTGCCGGTTCTCGGCTGCACTTTCCTCACGCTGTCAGATCGTGAGGAAAGTACTGCAGAGAACCGGCAGTTGTCAGAGCGGGGATCGGCACCGATCATCAGGGCACTGATGATCAGTGCCCTGATGATCAGTGCCCAGCAGTGCCACCCGCAAGTTCCGCCCACCTGTGCCCAGCAGTGCGCCCACTAGCTCCGCCCACCTGTGCCCAGCAGATCACCCACCTGTGCCCAGCAGTGCACCCACCTGTGCCACTCTGCAGTGTCACACACCTGTGCCCAGAAGTGCCACCTACCTGTGCCCAGCAGTGCCACCCACCTGTGCCCACCCACCTGTGCCCACCAGTGCCACCCACCTGTGCCCACCCACCAGTGCCCGCCCACCAGTGCCACCCACCAGTGCTGCCAGTCAGTGCCACCAGTCAGTGCCGCCAGTCAGTGCCCAGCAGTGATGCCAGTCAGTGCCGTCTATCAGTACCCATCATCAGTGTCACCCATCAGTGCTGCCTATCAGTGCTGCATATTAGTGCCGAACTATCCGTGACACCTCATTAGTGCTGTCTATCAGTGCCGCCTATCCGTGCCACCTCATTAGTACTGCCTATCAGTGCCCTTTAGTGCTGCCTATCAGTGCCCATCAGTGCCACCTATCAGTGCCCATCAGTGCTGCCTCATCAACGTACATCAGTGAAGGAGAAAAAATACCTGTTTGAAAAATTTTATAATAGAAACAAAGAAACTTTTTTTTTTTTTTTCAAATTTTTTGCAGTTTTTTTATTTATAGCTCAAAAAGTAAAGTGCCCAGTGGCGATTAAATACCACCAAAAGAAAGCTCTATTTGTGAGAAAAAAATGATCAAAATTTCATATGGGTACAATGTTGCATGACCGCGCAATTGTCAATCAAAGTGCGTCAGCGCTGAAAGCTGAAAATTGGCCTGGTAAATAAGGGGGTATAAGTGCCTGGTAGGCAAGTGGTTAAAATGTAAATAGTTTAAGCTAATCTATCTGGGAATTTTTCACCTTCCGATACTGAGTCTCATTAGACAGTGGATATGTTTCATGTAGCAATATATTAAATTTCCTCCATTGAGTTATCCCTTGCATTATTAAATATACAGAGCCATGTGTGCTCTGTGTGAAGTCATGTGAAAACATGTTGAAATACAATCAGACTGGATGCTACCAGAAGTTGGGCCTCAAGCCTTTATAGCTTCCAGTAGCAAACATATACCAGAAATAAAGAAATGTGACTTCATTTTCATCTGGTGTCTTGATACTGTTTGGCATTTGTTGTGTTACTGTAACCTCAGAAAGCCTAAAGCTCATCTCCAGGCAAAGTTAAACTTTGTGTCCTGGAGACGGAACAGAAAGTGAGAGGAAATCTCTACAAAATGAGGGGAATTCCAATTTAGACAGTTGTCACCATAATGATGTAACCATTGGAAGATTTAACCCCATAATTTCTGTCTTGATGTATTTAGTCACCAGGAAAAATAGAGAAAGTAAATCTACCTAGCAAGGATGGACACAGCAATAAAACCAGATATGGGTTTCTTCCTAACGCCATGCAAAACTACCAAACGTTTTAGCTAATGTAGTCATACACTTTAAACTACGATTGCCACCTCATCCCTTTAAAACCAAACACATATTAATTACAAATGTTCTGTGGCTAATTAAGGTGGTAATTAAACTCACTTAATGCCTTATCTGTGTATCACAGAACCTGTGTAATTAATATGTGTTCGGTTTTTAAAGGAATGAGGTTGCAACCCTACTTTAAACCTATCTTCCGTCCCTCACTCTTACCTCTCTCTCAACTATTACATAATTTTTTTAAAATAAAATAATTTCAGTTAAACATTCCTATTAGGGTGTATTCTCTCACTGCTATTATTATCATGTTTTCTTCTTATATTTTACCCAGAAAGTTTAGCCAGATGAATTTCATGTGCCAGGGTGATATACCTGGAGTCCACCAGAGAAAAAAAAAGGTGGGGTACAATCAGGAGGCTTAGAAACATAGGAAAGGAAGGGCTGAAAACGTTATTTTGTTACAGCCGAAAGACATGCCAGCGGTGCTTACATGTGTAGGAAGCAGTGGGTACTGACATAGGAGTCAGGGTCTGGGTTTGTAGAGCAAGGACCCAGTTGGGGCCCAGTTCTAATCTTTTGGTCCTCCAATGGGCTGATAATGTACTGTATGCTCAGTAGCCAATGTACAATTTACTATTGCCCAGAGTGAGAACTAGGCCATTCCAGATTTGGTTCAATGCACACTTAAAAATTTGAACAAGATTGGTTATTAAATTGTTTAAAAATGAAATATTGTGCAGCCTTATGATTATGATGATAAAATCACTAGCATAGTGTTATTAAACTTTAAGCAATAACAGTAACTTAAATTTATAAATTAGGAATGTCTTTGGGTGGATGCATCCTGGGAAGGAGAAGGTTAAGGGTTTTTCCTTTGCTTCCTCTCTAGCTGAGTTAGACCAGATGCTATAATCATAAGAACATATTGTCTTCCCCCAGACTGATTGAAACCGCCTGATGGAAGGAGCGATTATTTGGACCTGTGCCAGTCTGTCTCTGTGTAAAGCATTAAAAACCGGGATGTAAATTTCAATAGTCTACGTTAACTTGTTGGCTACATATGCTCAGGACCTTTGCAGGAGGGAAGATTGTTCTACTAAAATACACCTGTAAAATGAGTTACCTACCATAATATACTTCAACAGAAATAATGATTTTTGTAGAGTAGAACCAAGTGAAAGATGTGATTTTTACACCTGGGTAAGTCTTGGAGATTTGAAAAGAAGGATGTAATGTCTACCAGGTGGAACCTTTCTTTAATGAAGGTTGGATCCAAAAGAGCATGTGAGCTAGTTTTAAAAAATAAAACCTGATTAAGCCCCATAGCTGTACTTCAATTACAACCCTACTCTCTTTTCCACCATCATGATCCCTGATGTTGACCCTGCAACTAGCCTGTTCAAATATTGACCATATAATGTAGCCATTAGTTGCAGTCTGCTAGACACAAAACCTCCTCCCCCATGTTCCCCTGGTTCATACATTAAGCAAACTCCTCACATTCATATGGATTCTCACATTCTTCAAAACTAAAGTAATATAGTTTCTGCTTTTTAAACTTTTCTTTTATATATAACTCATCATCTCTAATCTGCTTCTGTCATTTTAAATATCTGGTAATGAATGGCCAAAAAGTTATATTTCTTTTTAATTACACATATGTATAGGTGTACCCCTTCCAGATTTCAGATATACTGCATAATAAACCATGAAAACACTGATTTAATTTACATGCTAAAACAAAGCATTGTAAGCCATATAAATCTCTTATAGACTACATGACCAGCTCCATTCCTTGCTTCTGTGCATCCACCAACTGCTGAAGAAGAGCAGTTGGTGGTTAGAGAACACATACAGTAGGACAACAGTCTGATATACTTTCTGTTTTGTGGATTAATTTTTAAAAAAAATATAAAACGGTATTTTTTGCAAACACATATACACTATATTGCCAAAAGTATTGGGACACTCGCCGTAACACGCACATGAACTTTAATGGCATCCCAGTCTTAGTCTGTAGGATTCAATATTGAGTTGGCCCACCCTTTGCAGCTATACCAGCTTCAACTCTTTTGGGAAGGCTGTCCTCAAGGTTTTGGAGTGTGTCTATGGGAATGTTTGACCATTTTTCCAGAAGCACATTTGTGAGGTCAGGCAATGATTTCGGACGAGAAGGCCTGGCTCTCAGTCTCCGCTCTAATTCATCCCAAAGGTGTTCTGTCGGGTTGAGATTAGGACTCTGTGCAGGCCAGTCAAGTTCCTCCACCCCAAACTTGCTCATCCATGTCTTTAAGGACCTTGCTTTGTGCACTGGTGCGCAGTCATGTTGGAACAAAACACTCTCCATAAAGTTGGAACAAAATGTCTTGGTATGCTGATGCCTTAAGAGTTGCTATTGTTGCTATTGTTCCCAATCGCTTCCACTTTGTTATAATACCACTGTAACGGAAGCATAGGCAGGACAGAACACACAAAAAAGATGGTAAACACACAAAGCTTTATTGTACTATGGAATGTACTCAATCGGGGCAGCTCTTGGCACTCCGCAACATGCGGCTTGTAGGGACACTCACGGTAAGCGGGCTCATGGGAACTCAACGGGACCTTGGCTTTGGGGTTTGACCTCAGCACAACTCCCACACAGCTTTCTAGGGACAACATCAGGCTCACGGGGCTCAGTGGGACCTTGGCTATGAGGTCTGACCTCAGCACAGCTCCCACACAGCTTTCTAGGGACAACATCAGGCTCACGGGGACTCAACGGGACCTTGACTATGGGGTCTGACCTCAGCACAGCTCCCACACAGCTTTCTAGGGACAACACCAGGCTCAGGGGACTCAGTGGGACTTTGGCTGGGGGTCTGACCTCAGCACAGCTCCCACACAGCTTTCTAGGGACAACATCAGGCTCATGGGGACTCAGCAGGACCCTGGCTGTGGGGTCTGACCTCAGCACAGCTCCCACACAGCTTTCTAGGGACAACATCAGTCTCTCGGGGACTCAACGGGACCTTGGCTGTGGGGTCTGACCGCAGCACAGCTCCCACACAGCTTTCTAGGGACAAAGTGATCAGCAGCCAGGGGCCTTCACAGCGGTCAGCTTTCCAGGGACAGCAGCGATCAGTAGACAGGGGCCCTCACAGTGGCCAGCTTGCCATGGACAGCAGCGGGAGTCCTGGTTGTGGGGTCTGGCCTCAGCTCAGACCCCGCACAGCGCTTCTCCCGAGCAGGGGATCAACACAGGCTTGCAGGGGCTCGGCAGGGTCTTGGCTGTGGGGTCTGGCCTCAGCACAGACCCCGCACAGCACCCTGTTCCGAGTGGGGATCGAGCATACACGCACACACCGGGGTCCCGTGCTGGCCTTTCTAAGCCGGCGCAGGACACTTCCTGGTTGCCCCGGCAATGGCCAGCCCAGCGTCGGGTTGCCTGGGCAACGAGGCACGCCACCTTGACACGGACCGCCCTCTTGAGAGTGTGGCCTTTGTTTCCGGCACGGGAAACCTCGGGGGGGGGGGTGCGCAGAGACACCTTGGCGGCCCTTTGCTGGGGATTCTTGGTGGGGGGGCCCGAGAGGTGCTAACCGCACCACAGGGGGCGTTTCCTCCCATCCTGCACAGCCCTTTGATGTAGGCTGGCAGGACGCAAGAGATCTGCAAGGGGGAGGGAGGGGTGAAGGGATAGGCAGAGGGACAGCAGGCAAAGGGGGTGGGGAAGGCATGGGCACTCTGTGACAACCACTAACAGATGACCATGGAATATTTATTAGCGAGGAAATTTCACAGATGGACTTATTGCACAGGTGGCAACCTATCACGGTACCAAGCTTGAATTCACTGAGCTTCTGAGAGCAACACATTCTTCCTCAAATGTTTGTAGAAGCAGCCTGCATGCCTAGGTGCTTGATTTTATACACCTGTGGCCATGGAGGTGATTGGAACACCTGAATCCAGTGATTTGGAGGGCTGGCCCAGTACTTTTGGCAATATAGTGTAGTTCTTGTTTTAGGTCTTACCTTCTCGTAGATGTTAATCCTAGCTAGATAATATTTACTGTTCTAACATACTGTGTATCATAAACAATTGCCATTTTTAAATTTAATTCTTATTTATACCTTTTTTTTACTTTTTCATAGTTGCTGATCTGCTGCAGAGGCTTCCTGTGTGCATGCAGTCCAACAACAACTGTATGGAATTTCTTAGGGTGAGTTTTCTGAGAGTGACAACATTAGACCAAGTTTTTTTTAAAGAGAAACCTTACTAAATTTAAAAAAAATGAAAAATACTGTAGCTGCTAAATTTTAGGAAATAGACATGTACAAGCCCATGGAGTCCAGCACTGTTTTCCTCTGAGCTGATTCTGCACTGGGCTTTGACGCCACCATCTTGGATATGTCTGGATATCTTCCTGAAGTCTCAAGGCTGACTCCCCACTGACAAGTGCAAAGTACGGCAGCACTCTAGGACTGGTCCTAGCAAAAGCTTGATGAGATTTTAGTTACTGGGTTTACGTTAACTTTTAGGCAAGGTAATTTTGTCTTTTTTAGATTAATTTCCTCTGCAAAGTTCAAAAGCCCAAAAAGATTTCTGTTCACTATTATTGTTCACTAAATTATAGTTCATAACTAATGCCAAACTAGAACAGTAATCTTTAACCATTCACAAATGTTTGTGCAAATTTGAACTTACTCTGATTACAGCAAAATAAAGATATGAATTCATTGTCTGCAGTTCTGTTTACAATTTCAACAATTTAATCCATTCTTCAGTTATTCTAAATTTTGGAAATGGGCTAAAAAAACACTGGTACAATACCAAAAAAAAAAGCATCAAAAAGAATAATGAGGCATTTTCTGAAACCAAGAGCCTAGTGCTGATGGCATATTTAACATCTATGGTGCCCAGGACAAAGTGAGGAATTTGGGGGCAAGGCAAAATATTTGCCTTAATCCCCGCTCCCCAGCAGCTGTATCCATCTTTCCATGGTTCCTCTGCCATTTCATTAGCTGCTGGGATTGAAGAAAATACCTTTTGGTTACAGGTATGAAAGGGCTTTCAACTCTCCTTTTTCTCATGTGACAGTATTTTTGATTAGCCCAATAGGGTCACATAGGCTTGGGAAGATAGTCTTCAGCCCTATCCTGACTAGGATGACTAGGGCTTACTTGTCTTCAATCTTGGTGGTTGAATGGGGCAGTGGAGGAAGGAAGAAAAAGTGAATATATGCAACAGGAGAGGCGCTTTTAAGCCAACATGCTGCTTTGCCCTTGATGGATAAAGCACCAGTTATTTTAAAATATATTTTAAACAGCTCACTCATTTTTAATTCCAATCAATTTAAATTTAGGTTTATAAACAAAAAACTATTTAAAGAAAACCGCTAGCCAAATTGGCCAAATAGCCAAGTGATATAGCCATCTATTTTCAGCTGTTGGTTCATGTATTCTCCCCTGGTCCCCTCTCATGCTATTTATAGATTACTGCTTCAGATGATATTCATTAGGATTCCCTGACTTTTGAGTTGGCTCTTAATTTTATTATATATGGTGGAAAAAAATATGTTGTTGTCAATAAAAGTGCAGTTAAAGGTTTTTTTTTTTTTCAAATTAAAGAGAGTGGAGAGGAATTAGAACACCTGCCAGATTTTCTTATCACTGTCTGTGTTCCCGTTGGGGTGATTTAGTCTCCCTATTTTTACTAGTGTCCATAATGACCAAGAGTGAAAGTGAAAGAAAGCCCAAATTTTCGCCAGAACAAGAATAGAGGAGAAATGTTCTATGGAGACACTAGTTCTGGTGGCCCCAAGGTGGCAATGGCACAGGAAGTGAAGTTATATCTCCCCAGTGGGATACAGACAGCAATACAAACTGACAGAGAATATAACCTTCCTTACTCTATCCAAAATGAAAACATGTTTGGCTTTAGTTCTGCTTTGAGGCTACCTGACAATATTGCCCTTCAAGTAATGTATTTCAAGGCTGAGTCCTGTGGCATTTCACAACTGACTGGCATGATACTTGGCACTCTTGAAGACACCAAGGTCAGTTTGGAGTAATTGGAATGTTGTGCTCATCTACAAAAATATTTTGTGTGTTCTATTAAAAACTTGTGATCCGGGGTATCAGGCTGCAGAAAGATCTCAGAGGATTAGCGATGAGGAACTTTCCCATGAAAAGGTCATCTAGTTTATGCAAGGTTCTAACTGTAAGTAAACAACTAAATACAAAGTTTAAACACATGCAGCATCCTACCAGCCAAAATATTGTGTAGTTCTGTTTTTTATCCAGGCACCCCTTTATTCTACTGCATTCAAAACAATAAACCTGGATCAACGCTGTGATTGGATAGCGAAGGAGCACCAGCCACATGATATAGTCCTCGTGGTCTTAGCTGCCAATCAGCAGCCTTATTTATTAGATTCACAGCACTGTGCAATGCAGTAAATAGTGATTGACTTACAGAGCTGCCCCTTTTTCTACTAGTCTAAATGTTTATGTGCAGAGGACTACAGAAAGCTAATACAAGGAATTATTAGACATTTTAATAAAATATAATATTATAGGTATTTATAATGAGTTTATATATTTTTTACTTAATACAAAACTAGATTAAATGCGTGTCTTTTATTTTTTTTTTTTTCCAAGAAATTTTTATTGAGATATGAAAGGCATAACAAGTCATAAACAAATACGGATCGCAGTCCGCGCAAGTCTTTAAGCAAGTTCTCACGTAACGCAGACGGGTTCAGGACATATAAGTAAATCGTAGCTCAACGTGAAATACAGTCCTAAGGGGAAGGCATAGTATATACCCATAGCAATGATGTTAGCAGTATGTAATTTATAGAAATACGGGGTACAGTAGTCCTTGTGTAGGGAGATCTAAAGCAGTGGTTCTCAACCTTTCTAATGCCGCGACCCCTTAATACAGTTCCTCATGTTGTGGTGACCCCCAACCATAAAATTATTTTCATTGCTACTTCATAACTGTAATTTTGCAGTGGGAGGAGTAGTGCCATGTCATTGGTGTCAGTGGAAGGAATAGTGCCCCATCATTGGTATCAGTGGGAGGAATAGTGTCCCATCATTGGTATCAGTGGGAGGAATAGTGCCCCATCGTTGGTATCAGTGGGAGGAATAGTGCCCCATCACTGGTGTCAGTGGGAGGAATAGTGCCCCATCGTTGGTGTCAGTGGGAGGAATAGTGCCCCATCGTTGGTGTCAGTGGGAGGAATAGTGCCCCATCGTTGGTGTCAGTGGGAGGAATAGTGCCCCATCGTTGGTGTCAGTGGGAGGAATAGTGCCCCATTGTTGGTGTCAGTGGGAGGAATAGTGCCCCATCGTTGGTGTCAGTGGGAGGAATAGTGCCCCATCGTTGGTGTCAGTGGGAGGAATAGTGCCCCATCGTTGGTGTCAGTGGGAGGAATAGTGCCCCATCGTTGGTGTCAGTGGGAGGAATAGTGCCCCATCGTTGGTGTCAGTGGGAGGAATAGTGCCCCATCGTTGGTGTCAGTGGGAGGAATAGTGCCCCATCGTTGGTGTCAGTGGGAGGAATAGTGCCCCATCATTGGTGTCAGTGGGAGGAATAGTGCTCCATCACTGGTGTCAGTGGGGGGAGTAGTGCCCCATCACTGGTGTCAGTGGGAGGAGTAGTGCTCCATCACTGGTGTCAGTGGGAGGAATAGTGCCACATCATTGGTGTCAGTGGGAGGAATAGTGCCCCATCATTGGTGTCAGTGGGGGGAGTAGTGCCCCATCACTGGTGTCAGTGGGGGGAGTAGTGCCCCATCACTGGTGTCAGTGGGGGGAGTAGTGCCCCATCACTGGTGTCAGTGGGAGGAATAGTGCCCCATCACTGGTGTCAGTGGGGGGAGTAGTGCCCCATCATTGGTGTCAGTGGGAGGAATAGTGCCACATCATTGGTGTCAGTGGGAGGAATAGTGCCCCATCATTGGTGTCAGTGGGAGGAATAGTGCCCCATCATTGATGTCAGTGTGGTGGAGGGGAGAATAGTGCCCCATCATTGGGGTCAGGGGGGGGGGAAATAGTGCCCCATCATTGGTGTCAGTGGGAGGAATAGTGCCACATCATTGGTGTCAGTGGGAGGAATAGTGCCCCATCATTGGTGTCAGTGGGAGGAATAGTGCCCCATCATTGGTGTCAGTGGGAGGAATAGTGCCCCATCATTGATGTCAGTGTGGTGGAGGGGAGAATAGTGCCCCATCATTGGGGTCAGGGGGGGGGAAAATAGTGCCCCATCGTTAGTGTCAGTGGGGGGAGGAATAGTGCCCCATCGTTGGTGTCAGTGGGGGGAGGAATAGTGCCCCATCGTTGGTGTCAGTGGGGGGAGGAATAGTGCCCCATCGTTGGTGTCAGTGGGGGGAGGAATAGTGCCCCATCGTTGGTGTCAGTGGGGGGAGGAATAGTGCCCCATCGTTGGTGTCAGTGGGGGGAGGAATACTGCCCCATCGTTGGTGTCAGTGGGGGGAGGAATACTGCCCCATCGTTGGTGTCAGTGGGGGGAGGAATACTGCCCCATCGTTGGTGTCAGTGGGGGGAGGAATACTGCCCCATCGTTGGTGTCAGTGGGGGGAGGAATACTGCCCCATCGTTGGTGTCAGTGGGGGGAGGAATACTGCCCCATCGTTGGTGTCAGTGGGGGGAGGAATACTGCCCCATCGTTGGTGTCAGTGGGGGGAGGAATACTGCCCCATCGTTGGTGTCAGTGGGGGGAGGAATAGTGCCCCATCGTTGGTGTCAGTGGGGGGAGGAATAGTGCCCCATCGTTGGTGTCAGTGGGGGGAGGAATAGTGCCCCATCGTTGGTGTCAGTGGGGGGAGGAATAGTGCCCCATCGTTGGTGTCAGTGGGGGGAGGAATACTGCCCCATCGTTGGTGTCAGTGGGGGGAGGAATAGTGCCCCATCGTTGGTGTCAGTGGGGGGAGGAATAGTGCCCCATCGTTGGTGTCAGTGGGGGGGAGGAATAGTGCCCCATCGTTGGTGTCAGTGGGGGGAGGAATAGTGCCCCATCGTTGGTGTCAGTGGGGGGAGGAATAGTGCCCCATCGTTGGTGTCAGTGGGGGGAGGAATAGTGCCCCATCGTTGGTGTCAGTGGGGGGAGGAATAGTGCCCCATCGTTGGTGTCAGTGGGGGGAGGAATAGTGCCCCATCGTTGGTGTCAGTGGGGGGAGGAATAGTGCCCCATCGTTGGTGTCAGTGGGGGGAGGAATAGTGCCCCATCGTTGGTGTCAGTGGGGGGAGGAATAGTGCCCCATCGTTGGTGTCAGTGGGGGGAGGAATAGTGCCCCATCGTTGGTGTCAGTGGGGGGAGGAATACTGCCCCATCGTTGGTGTCAGTGGGGGGAGGAATAGTGCCCCATCGTTGGTGTCAGTGGGGGGAGGAATAGTGCCCCATCGTTGGTGTCAGTGGGGGGGAGGAATAGTGCCCCATCGTTGGTGTCAGTGGGGGGAGGAATAGTGCCCCATCGTTGGTGTCAGTGGGGGGAGGAATAGTGCCCCATCGTTGGTGTCAGTGGGGGGAGGAATAGTGCCCCATCGTTGGTGTCAGTGGGGGGAGGAATAGTGCCCCATCGTTGGTGTCAGTGGGGGGAGGAATAGTGCCCCATCGTTGGTGTCAGTGGGGGGAGGAATAGTGCCCCATCGTTGGTGTCAGTGGGGGGAGGAATAGTGCCCCATCGTTGGTGTCAGTGGGGGGAGGAATAGTGCCCCATCGTTGGTGTCAGTGGGGGGAGGAATAGTGCCCCATCGTTGGTGTCAGTGGGGGGAGGAATAGTGCCCCATTGTTGGTATTAGTGACACAAATGATGGGGCACTATTCCTCCCACTGACACCAATGATACTTACTTTGCTGACCCCTGCTCCAGCCTGGGCTCGCTCTCTCACTTACCTGTCAGCTGTCTTCCTTCTCTGGCCGCTCTCCTCTTCACTCGCTCCGGCAGCTCCCTCGGTCTTCTTCGATCTCCGCGCGCTGCCGCTCGGCTCCTCCTCTCCAAGCTCCACCTCCTCGCCGGTGATTGGCCGCCTGTGTGCCTCTCCTGAGCTACAGTTCC
Organism: Staurois parvus; assembly: GCF_062004578.1. Taxonomy (NCBI): domain Eukaryota; kingdom Metazoa; phylum Chordata; class Amphibia; order Anura; family Ranidae; genus Staurois; species Staurois parvus. Next base: position 7,353,740 of record NW_028319124.1, on the reverse strand, counting down.
GGCGGCCAATCAGCGGCGAGGAGGCGGAGCTGCTGAGCGATCCCGGAGGTGACAGGAGCAGCGTATCATCCCGCCCACACATCGCCGGAGACAGCAGCGGTGTCTCGGTTCCTAAGACCATCGGAAATATGTGTTTCCCGATGGTCTTAGGCGACCCCTGGGAAATGGTCGTTCGACCCCCAAAGGGGTCGCGACCCCCAGGTTGAGAACCGCTGATCTAAAGAAACAGGACAGTGAGGTATATAACAATAGTCGTGTCAACTCAAGGCATATATGTCTTAGGATTCCGTACCTGAACATTATAGATTAGATTCGAGGAGTATGCGTGTCTTTTATATATGCTTACATTTATATTTTAAATTGATTCTATCAATGATTTTGCTTTCAAACTCCATTATTTAGTAAATAATATTAAAAATCTAAACCTTTTTAAGTTTTCATATGCATTTGGAGACCACCATTATATTCCAGAGATAAAAAAAAACAATATCTTATTAAAATTTACTGTATAAAGGTCACACTTTTTAAAATATCCATTGTATCAGTGCAGAGGGGCAGAAAACATGTACTCACCAATGGATCCTTTGTTAGTTTTTTATTTTAGTCTTTGACCGTCTTTTTTTAAACTGAAGAGTCAGATCTAATCTAATGGTAGACATGCTTCAATAAACGAATAATAAGGTCTGATCTCCCATGATAGGAATAGTTGATCTACAGTCAAAAAATATTTGAGTGATAAGCCACACACAGTGAATCGAATTGTGACTTCTGTTTCCATCATGTAATCTCATACATCTGATTGAACAAAATACAATTGCACTCATAAACAAATATCTCAGTGCTGCTGATCAATGCAAAATGATCAATAATTGTCTGCCCTGGCTGACTGACTCAGTTTAAACTAATGAAATCTAATTTGAGTCTAAATTGATTGGAAGGGAAGTTATGGGTGTTCAATTGTTTGCAGGTTTCGATCAAATTAGACATTGATTGGATAATAAAAGCATGTAAGGCTACCATAATCCATTTAAAGGCAAATTTCAGCTTAGAGAACATACAAAAAAAGAGTCCCCACAGACTCACCTGGTCACTGATCCAACTCCTTTTCTGGGTTAAATGGTGTCCAACATGTTAAGGCTCTGGCCCCCACCACCCTGGACGTAAGAGAATGCTGCAAAATGCAAGGCTTTGTCACTATGCAGCACTGTTCTCTGCCACCTAAAAGGTCCAACCACTACCTGAGAAAGAAGAGGGTGAAGAAAACCCAAGCTGTCACCAGACTGGGCCAAAGACACCTGGGAAAAGGGAAGTACAAAGATTTTTTCAAGGGTCAAAGGGTGTTCCAATAGGAGGAGGATCAAATAGTAAAGACAACCCAAGCCAGACGTTGGGCTTACAGCAGGGCAGACATTTGTAATCACTTTAGAGGAAGCAGATTATTTTCCTTAAGGATAGAACTAAAGTTAAACAGTAAAAAATTGAGAGCAGGAACACTCCGTATTGCATGAAGCTCAGTGTATGTTCTCAAGGTGCTTGGTGCTGAAATTAATAAACTCTCAGGTGCATGTGCAGGAGTAAACAAAAAATTATTTCCCAGCAACAGCAGCCAGCCTGCAAAACAACCAATTTGGCCCTGTCTAACAGTTTGCGTTAAAAACAGAGGGTTTTGTTTGCACATACTTGCAAATACATGCGTAAGCCACAGTCCTACATCAAGGGTCCTCTGTATACTGTGGACCTAACTAAAATTTCCAAAGCACATGTATCAATGAATAGGTTAAGGGTAGATATGCCTGGAGGAGCCCATCCCTCCTTAAAGGCACAGGGACGCACCTGACGCCCAGCTATACCATGTGCACGTGCAGTAGTCACATCATCCTGCGTCAACCAATGAAGAAGCCCTAAGACCCCACAACTGGAAGAAACTAGTTAGATGTTGGCACTGGCAAGGGAGGTTGGGGACATTGCATCCCTGGAGCAAAGGTGAATACTTGTGGACTTTAGTTTTGCTTTAACTGGGATACAGCAATAAAAACCTGACAAATGTTCTGAGACTACTTTCACATCGGTGGTCCAATCAGGTCCATCTTTCAAGTTGCCCTGATCAGAAGCTCTTTGTAAGTCTATGGACAGGCAGATGTGAACAGGTGTGGATCCATTTGCATCCACTTATCTACAAGTTCATCCAGCTCTAGAAAAAGGTCTGTTTCTTGTAGCATATGTATAGATGCAGGATTTTTACCCCTCCAAAAAGAAGTTTGTGATTGGATTTTTTTTCAGGCTGGTAAGGAGGCATTATGTGTTTCTGACAGGCAGTTAGGAGGTATTATGTGTTTTGCAGTTTAAGGAGGGAGGATGTTGGGTGGCAGAAAAAAATGCAATTCAACAGTATGTTCTTAATGCCCCACATCCACAAGTCCAAATAACGTTTCTAGAAACCTAAACGTGATATATCAGAGGTAGTCTGTTGTAAACAACCACCCTTAGATTAAATAAGGGTCCGGAAAGCACAGGATTTTAAATGGAGCTAAACTTTGAATGGATAGATCTCACAAAAGTTAAATCTGACACATTAGTTAGTTAGTCTGGCTGAAAGAAAACAAAAGTCCATCCAGTTCAACCATTAAAAAAAAAAAAAAAAGCTATAATCCTACACCCACAGTCGATCCAGAGGAAGGCAAAAAACCCAGCAAAGCATGATCCAATTTGCTCCTGCAGGAGAAAAAATTCCTTCCTGATCCCCCAAGAGGCAATCGGATATTCCCTGGATCAACTTTACCTATAAATGTTAGTAACCAGTTATATTCTGTGTATTCAAGAAAGAATCCAGACCTTTTTTAGAGCAATCCACTGAGCTGGCCAGAACCAACTCTTGAGGGAGTCTATTCCACATTTTCACAGCTCTTACTGTGAAGAAGCCTTTCCGTATTTGGATATTACATTTATTTTCCTCCAGACGTAAAGAGTGCCCCCTTGTCCTCTGTGATGACCTCAGGATGAATAACTCTACACCGAGTTCACTATATGAACCACTGATGTATTTATACATGTTGATCATATCCCCCTTGATCTCCTCTTCTCAAGAGAGAATACATTCAGTTCCTCTAATCTTTCCTCATAGCTGAGCTCCCCCATGCCTATTTTCTGTTTGGTCGCCCTTTTCTGTACTTTCTCCCGTTCCCCAATGTTCTTTTTGTGAATTGGTGCCCAAAACTAAACTGCACATTCCAGATGTGGTCTTACTAATGATTTGTACCGGAGTAATATGATATCTCTCTCTGGAGTCTATACCTCTTTTAATACAAGAGAGGATTTTGCTCGTTTTAGAAACCGCAGCTTGGCATTGCATGCCATTATTAAGCTTGTGATCTACCAGAACTCCCAGATCCTTCTCCACCATTGATTCCCCCAGTTGTATCCCCCTAGTATGTATGATGCATGCATATTCTTAGCCCCCAAGTGCAGAACCTTACATTTATCAACATTAAACCTCATTTGCCACATAGTTGCCCAATTAAACAGAGCATTGAGGTCGGCTTGTAAGTTGGAGACATCCTGTAAGGACGTTATTCCACTGCACAGCTTGGTGTCATCTGCAAAGACTGAAATGGGATTTTTAATCCCAGACCCTATATCGTTTATAAGTATATTAAAAAGTAAGGGTCCCAACACTAAGGGTACACCACTGACAACTCAGAGTATGAATCATTAACCACTGCTCTCTGAATACGATCTTTTAGCAAGTTTTTTTAACCATTTACATACGGATTTTTCCAAGCCCATAGACTTTACCTTACACATTAGCTGTGTGTGGGGAACTGTGTCAAATGCTTTTGCAAAATCCAAGTATACCACGTCCACCACCACCCCTCTGTCCAAGTATACTACATCCATTGCCACCCCTCTGTCCAAGGTTTTGCTCACCTCCTCATAAAAAGAAATCAGATTTATTATTATTATTATTATACAGGATTTATATAGCGCCAACAGTTTGCTCAGCACTTTACAATATAACAGGAGACAATACAGCAACAATACAGTTCAATACAAGAGGGATTTGAGGGCCCTGCTCCTTGGAGCTTACAATCTCGGAGGAAGGGGCTAGTGGTACAAAAGGTAGTAACTGTGGGGGATGGACTGGTTGGAAGAGTAGAAGATTCCAGTATTAGCTGAGGGCAGGATAGCCTTCCCTGAAGAGATAGGTTTTCAGAGATCGCCTAAAAGTGAGCAGAGTAGGCGATAGTCTGATAAATTGGGGTAGAGAGTTCCAGAGGATGGGGGAAGCTCTGGAGATGTCCTGGAGACGAGCATGGGAGGAGGAGACAAGGGAGCTAGAGAGTAGGAGGTCTTTTGAGGAGCGGAGAGTATGGTTTCGGTGATATTTAGAGACAAGATCGGTGATGTAATTTGGGGCGGAGTTATAAATGGCTTTATACGTTATTGTTAGTGTTTTGCATTTTATCCGTTGGGCAACGGGAAGCCAGTGGAGGGATTGGCAGAGAGGGGTGGCTGATACAGAATGGTTAGTAAGGTGGATGAGTCTGGAAGCAGCATTCATGATAGACTGAAGAGGGGATAGCCTGTGATGAGGTCGGCCAATGAGGAGGGAGTTACAATAGTCAAGGCGAGATATAACAAGGGAGTGGATAAGTTGCTTAGTGGTTTCCGAGGTTAGGAACGAGCATATCTTGGAGATGTTGTGGAGGTGAAGTCTACAAGATTTGGACATTGCTTGGATTTGGGGCTGAAAGGACAGATGGGAGTCCACAATTACACCTAGTACCCTGGAATGAGGGGAGGGACTGATGATTGTGTTTTTGATCTAGATGGAGAAGCCAGGGAGGGATATGGGCTCGGGGGAAGATTTGTTTGACAACTTCTGTCTTTCATGAATCCATGCTGTCTGTTGCTTAAAATATTTTTTTTCAACAAGAACCCATTTATGTGGTCTTTTATTAAACTCTCCAGTATCTTCCCAACTATAGAAGTTAAACTAAAAGGTCTATAATTACTTGGTAAAAATTTTGACCTCTGTTTAAATATAGGCACCACACTGGTCTTACGCCAATCCAGTGGTATTATGCCAATCATAAAAGAGTCCCTAAAAATTAGAAACAATGGCTTTAAAATGACAGAGCTCAATTCTTTAAGGACCTGTGGGTGTATGCCATCCGGTCTATTCTGCTCCAATTCAGCAGGGGATCTGTTCATGCAGCTCCTGCTCAAGAGAACAGACAGGGCTTGTCTACCCCTTCCCTGCCAGAGTACACTGATAAGAGCTTGAAGCCATTCACTGCTGGTTTTCTAGCAAGACCGTTCGACAGAAGCTGGTTCTTACAGCTTCTACTGAACAGACAGTGGTACACATGTACCAAAAATTGGCCAGTTCCTGCTGAACCAGCTTACTTTTGGTACATGTGTACTGTGCTTAACTCTTAAACACTTAAAAAAAAGTTAAGATTTGAGTTGAGCTTCAATACTCAGATGTTCATTGTCTGGTCAGCTACAGCAACTCTATCCAAAACAGGGTAGTTTTCAGCAGAAAGTACAGGGTTTCAATTGCTTCTTTTTCAATATGCTAATAAAAATATTTATAATGCTGGCTAATGCATACCTCTAAATTTTCTGAGATGAGAAAGTGGGTCACCTTTTAGAACAAAGTATGTAGGCACAGGACACTCCCTGCCCTACCCTTCATTACTCTGACCATGGAGAATTATAATGCACAAAAACGATTATTTAAATCCCCAAATACATTTACGTTCACCACTATGTTTTCTTCACACTAGCTTTTCGACAACAAAAAGGTATCTTTAGTAGTTAATAGTACATAATTGTTGAAGTCTGTACATCAGACCAAAAAAAGAGGGACATCCAGGATAAGCAAATATTTTCTAAATACAAGGCGCATGTGTCTGCCAGAAGCACCAAAGCTACCCCAAAATATCAGTGAACCTCCAGCATGTTTGACTGTAGGAACTGTATTCTTTTCTTTAAAGGCCTCATTGCTTTTTCTGAAAACTGCAGAATGATGAGAATGATGAACGTTACCAAAAATCTTTAATTTTGTTTCATCTGTCCACAGCACATTCTTCCAAAAGGATTTTGGCTTCCTTGGATAAGTTTTGGCAAACTCCAATCTGGCTTTTTTAAGTTTCTTTGTCAGAAGTGGGGTCCTCCTGGGTCTCCTATCATAGCATCCCTTTTCATTCAGATGGCCACGTATAGTGCAAGCTGACACAGTTGTACCATGTGCCTGAAGGTCAACTTGAATTTGTCTGGAAGTTGATCGAGGTTCGTCATCCACCAATCGAACAATCCTTTGTTGCAATCTTTGATCAAGTTTTTCTCTTTCGTCCATGTCCAGGGAGATTAGCTACAGTGCCATGGGCTGTAAACGTCTTGACAATGTTGCGCACATTGGACACAGGAACATTAAGATCTCTGGAGATGGAGTTGTAACCTTAAGATTGTCAAATCCTCAGACAATTCTTTGCTGGTCTTTCTCTTCTCCATGCGCCATGTGGCACACAGAGACACACAACAGAAACATTGAGTGAATTTTCCCTCATTTTAATTGGTTATCAGTGCGATTTCTATATTATCAGCACCTGTTAATTGATACAGGTGAGTTTAATTACAAATGACATGAGCATCACAAACGTTCTTACAATTTTGAGAAGGTGCCAATAATTTTGTCCAGTCCATTTTTGGGGGGTTTTCATGGAATGCGTCAGATTTGGCTTTTTGTTTCTCCACCTTTTTGTGTCATACCAATACAAACAAAAGAAATAAACATGAGAATGCCTAAACATTTGTAATTGCAACAATTTTCTGGGCAAAGTGGTGCATTATCTGACAGAAATGCGTGGGTTTCAATATTTTTGGCCATGACTATATATATTCTTTGTGGCTATTGATGCATATATTTACATGGAATGTTTATGTGCCTGGAGTTCAGCTTTAAGGAGTTAGGAGGGGCACTCCTTCGAAATTACGGACAGTTGGGAGCTAAGCTAAAATGTATTTGTAAACATGGATTAAAGACAGAGGGAGGTATATTTGAACTATTGCACTAGATGGGTCAAGAGCAATGTCATCTCTCGTTCCATGTTCTCATCACTTTTAGTTACCTGATCTGTCATTAAACCCATCACAGTGTGATGACAGCAATCCTCCAGCTAAACTCATCAATGGCATCAGCTAGCAAAAGAGGGTCTTTCTGGTCTTTTCAGGAGACTGGCCTGTGTGGTCACATACCAAGAGACCACCCAGATGATCGGTCCGTAGATAAATATATTCAACAATGACTGGCAATTAATATAATTGATTAGCTCATACAGCTGCATTAAAACGATGTCAAATGAGAATGCAGTGCCAAGAAAAACATTTTTATTTTAGAATTAAAACAGATGGCATGCTGGGTAATCTTTTTTTCAGCCCACTCTGCTTGAAGAATTTAGTGATGAGTGTGTCTGGAAGAGGCCGCTCAGTGTTTTTTTGGCCCCTCGGGCAAGAAAAAGATTATTTTTGGAAAAAGATTATTTTGGGATTCTGGCCTCTGAATTTTTGGAAAAGCTGAGTAAAGCAGCTTTTTGGCATCTCTGATTCTATACTCAGACAGGTCATTTGGCAAAGTAGTGGCTACTTTGCTATAAAGACATTTTCTCATGACATTTTGGCACAGAGTAAGGGAACCTCAGCTGTCTCTGGGTCTTGTCAGCTCTTGTGCACGCTCCTAGCAGCAAATCAGTCACACAGTATGTAAACCTGGCACACCGCTCCGCGGGAGCTGAAGGCATATAATAGCTCTTTAATGCTGACATTCACCATGCATTTCAGTCTTTTTATATTTCTTCAGCTGGCAAAGACTGATATTCCTTTAGTTTTCCCTGTAACTTAAAGAGGAACTGTAGTCCTATTGAATGTTTTTTTATCCATGTGAAAGTGATCAGTCTAAAGCGGAACTTTAGGTAGATATAAAAGATACAAATGACTCTATCTCTGTAAACATTGTTAAATACATTTTGAAAGGTAACCAATATAGATATCTGAATCTTACTTGGTATCAAAAGCAGCACAAGGAGCCAATCAGTTGCTGAGAAAAGGCATGCTGATAGGAGAAACATTAGAATGACAGATCATGGCTGTGCTACTTCTTAAACTGTACAGTAACAAGCTGGGGGCTGGTCCGGGACAACCCTGGGCTCAGAAGAATGGATTGAATTATGCTGGCTATCTAACTGAGGACATCTAGTGACAACAAAAAGCACTGAGAAAATCTCTGAATTAAAAGGTGGATACTGCAGCAAATGTTTGTTTTGCTATTTTATATTTTAATAGGTTATTTCTTTTTATTTTGATATTTTTAGCTGGAACTCTGCTTTAAAGTAGATCTAAACCCAAAGTGTATGTATATGCATATTTTTGGGAAGGGTTAAAACCCCTGTCAGTTTGGGTAGTCTCATCTTTGTCTCTTTGTTCCATTGGAGATTTTCCTGCATTTTCTTTCTTGGGAACATAGCAGGAAGTAAGAAGGGAAGAATTTCCTTCTTAGACAATTTCTAATGGAACATGTGTCCCCATTAGATTTAACCTCACCTCCTGTTTTGTCACCAAGACAAATAGAGAGGGTGATTTTGCCCAAAGAAGACACAGGCAACAAAGAGTCTTAACCCTTCCCTACTCTATCCAAACCTGAAAAACTGTACACTTTAAATCTGCAGCTTTCATTAAAATAAGACACTATAGGGAAAATTCACTAATGAATATCGCATGCATTATGTCGGGCACATGATACTGAAAATGTCAATTCACTGTTGCTAGTATGTGGTATTTACCGCAAAAAGCAAATATGCTCTGTAAATATCACATAAAAAAACATTAAAGTCAGTTCACAGAAGGAAATAAATAATTAAATGCATGCAGTAGTTAAGTAGTGCTCAAGGCATGTGGTATTTAAGGAATGTGTACTGGTTGTGAAGGAGCAGGCAGCTGCCGGCATCCTTAGCAACCAGTGCCTGCCATGGTTGTTAAGGATCGGGTGGATGCCGCATCCTTAACAAACGATGAGTCATTAACTATCAGTGGGCTTCCCTGCTGACGGCTGAATGTTGCTGGCAATGAAAAATTAAGTTGAAAAATTCCTCCCCAATCCATACCAATCCCTGTGGGTCTAGTATGGATTTTGAAGGAAGTAATAACAAAAAAATAGGTGCTCCCCCAAATCCATACCAGACGCTTATCCAAGCATGCAGCCTGGCAGGTCAGGAAAGGGAGGGAGACGAGTGAGCGAACCCGCTCACAGCTGATAACTCATTGGTTATTAGGGAAACAACGGCCGCCTGCTGCTTAACAACCATGACAGTTACTGCTTGCTAAGGACACCAGCGGCCGCCCACTCCTTAACAACCAGTATTTACTACTATTAATAAATACACTGGCTACTGCCAGGCATTACATTATCGCATGTTTTCACTACTAAAATACCACATGACTTCATAAAATAACTGATGCAGTATATTAGTAGTGTTTTTTATTGAATGCCAAGAAACTTTTTGAAAAATGCTGTGCGGTATCTTACCATATACTTGGATGCAGTAAGATACTACTTTGTGAATTGTCCCCAGCAATCCTGCCTATAGGAAAAATCAGTGATCTTCACTCTATCCAAACATTAAAAACAATGCCTGCACTCTACAAACTGTAATTAATGTTGGATTGTAAAGTAATGATTTTATAAAAATAATAAAGATAATTGTATAATGTTAAATAGTTTATAAAACAAACTTACATAAACAGACCAAATTTTCTCATTAAGACCACGAAGCAGTACTGTATGACCTAACAGGAGAGCTAAAGTGATTGTAAAGCTTTGTTTTTTTAATAAAATAACAAACATATTATACTTACATGTTCTGTGCAATGGTTTTGCACAGAGCAGGCCCCGATCTTCCTTTTGGTCCCCCCACCAGTGCTCCTGGCTCCTCCTCTTTGGCGAGTGGCCCCATAGAAACCTGCTTTCTATGGTGGAACTCATGCGGGCTCACTCTTAAGCCACCCTGTCTGCAGCTATTGAGACAAAGAGCACCATTTAGCCCCTCCCCCATACTCCCTCATAACATAATTTGATTGACAGCAGTGGGAGCCAATGGTTCCTGCAGCTATCAATCTGCAAAGTGAGGGAAGAGAGCCTTATAGAGCTGCTGCTCTCATGCACAGCCCTAGATCAAATCGGGCTCAGGTAAGTATAAGGGGGGACTGGGGGGATCCTGTGACACAGAAGGCTTTTTACCTTAATGCATAGAATGCATTGCACTGCAATGTATAGATATCCGGGTAGAAGGAATTAAGTATAGGCACCATATCCTTTTACTTTCAACAGATTAGAGTTTGAAAATGAAGGAATGATACTTTAAAGGTGCAATGGATATATCAAACCCACAATTAATAAGTTAAAAAGTATAGTTTTTATTACAAAATAGTTAAAACATATAAAAAAGAGAGAGAAATGTACATAAACAGTTCTGCAAAAGTGCATGTTGCAAAGGCATTGTAAAGATATCCTGTATATGTGATCCTCAACATGTTTCACCATCCTGGCTTCTTCAGGAAGCATTCACTCAGGAAGGACACTAGCAGAAATAAAAAAGATATTCATATAAACTATATAACAAAAAAGAGCAAAAAATTTAAATATTGCATGTGCAACCACAAGCAAGGACAGCCCCGCCCACCATTCATTCAACCCATGTGAATGCAATCCATGACTGACATCGCCATAAAAAAAAAGTAGAGTATCTAGCTGCTAGTCCCCAATACAAATACACATGAAAACCCCCCCTATGGGACTTTAATGCAGAAACCATAACATTGCACATATACTCATAAGAACTTATTTTAAAACATATGCTTTATTCCATAGACATACTTATAAAAGGTACATAATCTTTAAAAGCATTGGCTCTGAAAAATACTACAAAATACTTCCTTCACAAAATAAGAAAGCTCCCAGAAAAAGGGGAAATAACCCCAACACGTTTCGATCATTCCATTTTTTTTATCTTCTTCAGAGGACATAGATACAAGGAGAATTTCTAAATAGACACATATAAGTAAGTAATATACACAAGGATAATGAATTGATAAAATTAATATAATTACCATAATGATACTTAAGGAATTAGGGAGATAATAATCAGAGCAATTATAAGATAGTGGTATTCAGGGTGAGACTGCATATTCCCAAGCCTCAACGGCATAGACCATCAAGAAAAACAAGGGTGGTCAGATATTCATCTCATAGCTGACGGCAACTAAAGAACATCAAATCACCCTCTATGTCCCTCTATAGACATCATAGAAGATATAATAAGAATTAGGTGCAAGGTTTATTGAACAGGCCTGAAGATTTATAGTAGATCTATAGAAACAAAGCTAACCGTGTTGAAAACATGGTCAATGAGCACAATATACTGAAGTACTTCTTATTTTATGGTGAAGACCACAGATCTCACAGAGCCACAGGTTTAGGGCAGTTGTTTGGTCTATAATGAAAATCAAAAAATTATAAGAATATTAGCATAACTGCCTATAATGGTACCAAAAAATATCACTATTGCAGCTATCCTTGATGTTTACTGGGGTGTAGAAATATAGGGATATCCCAAATCTCAGCAGACAAAAGCTGTATCCCGATTTTTTATCTATAGCAAAAATCAAACAAGACCATAAGAACACTGACAAGACTTCCCATAGTGATAAATACATCTCTTCACCAACAGGACAAAACTTTAATGCTCACCAAACCATGAAGATCACATAAGGGACCACCTTCAAGATAGAAAGCCAACAACCAGCTACAATAGTACATCTAATATATATAGATCTTAATTTAAGATAATTGTCTTCTCAGAGGGTAAACCAATGAACCTGTGCTGCAAAGAGATGAAGCGGCGATGCCGCCAATGGCGCCAAAATGGCATCTCAGTATGGCCACCCTGGGGTCCATGAGGGAGAACCTCTCCCCGGCATCCACCGCTGACAACCGTTGTTAAAAAAAACGTGATGTCATGACACCACGCTGGCTCCCAGCGTGAAGATGCAAGTCATGCCGGGTGCATGCGCGGCACCACACAACGTTCGGGGCAGTCCTACGACACCGCCGGCATGGGAAGTTGCCCCCTACAGGCTACTGGATAAAGTGATCTTTCTCCACACCATCAGAGGTGCCGGATAGCCCACAGGGAAAACCTCCCCATAAGGCCAACCATATCCTCTGCCGGATGTTCAAAAAGAGGGCCACCCTTCAAGACCGAGGCCAGTGTCATCCTGGAAACCATCTAAAACTCAAAAGGACAAAGAAAATAGATTACTCATAACATAACATAAATATCAAACATAATTCAAATACTACAAACATATACCGAGTGAAAATATAATAATAATGATAATAATAGTGCACATCCCCTAAATAGAAGCCTGACTAAGGCAGCTATAGAAACCTCTGTTATTTATTAATATATATGAATAAGTTCAGGAATTATGGGCAAACTAGAAAATAGTCTTTTCCAGATAAAATGAGAATTTCAATCCATTTTACCAGAAGTAAATCCCTTCAAAAAAGGGCGAAAGGATATAGCTTCATTCAAGCCTGGGGGGACTGTGGCCTGCAACCTATATATCCATACCTGTTCTAATTGGAGAAGATTTTTATTCCAATCACCTCCACAATCAGGAATGTGTATCCAATCCAAGGCAATAAATTTGACTTGGGGGACTCTGTAATTGTGGGCTAATGCTGCATGTCTACCAATAGGGAGATATCGAATTCCTATTTGCATGCTACAAACATGTTTGTAAATGTGGAGCCAAAATTCCTGTTTGGTTTTACCAATGTAAAATGCACCGCGTTCACACGACATGAGATATACTACCCCTCTAGGCTAACAGTTAGCAAAATGTTTGAGTGTGTGACGAGTTCCATTTGGTAAAAGGATTACTTTTTTCTTGTCCACCAAATGATAGTATGGACAATTCCCACAGGGATATGTCCCAAGGTCATAACAATGCTTGTATTTAGATTTCTCCTTATATTCACTGTGGACAAGTTTGTCCCGTAGTGAGCTAGCCTTTCTGAAAGGTATGAAGGGCATAGTATCCAAAAACTCTTTCATCAAATTGTCATCAGTTAGAACTGATCAATGGCATCGCAAAATTCGTCTAATCTGTGAATACTGATTGGAATATCTCAACACTATACGAGTAGGTTCCTTTATTGTGTCTACTTTTCTTTTTTTTTTAAAACAAAAGGCTATGGCGTGACTGCTAACAAATGCGATTATATGCTTTACGTAAGCAGGTCTTTCTATATCCTCTACCAAGTAATTGCTGTCTTAGGTTCTCTGCTGCCTCTTGAAAACTTTGTTCTGTGGACCAATTCCGCTTTAGCCTGACTGCCTGTAGGGTATAAAATCCTTCAATGGTTGCAGATGAAAGCAGGATATATGCAGGATAGTATTTCCCCCAGTATCCTGACGTTCACTAGAAAGGTGGGCATTGCTATCCTTATACACATGGATATCTAAAAAGGTTCATTTTGTCAAAACATTCCAACAGCATTTGTTCAGGCCCCTCCCAGATGAGAAAAAAATCGACGATGTACCTATGCCACATGGACATGTGGCATGTGTACAACGCGAGGCTCTCGTCTGAGAGGAACCACTGTTCCCACTCCCCCAGGTACAGATTGGCGTAGGATGGGGCACAACAAGTCCCCATAGCCACACCCTGTACCTGGTAGTGGGTACCATGAAATGAAAAGTAGTTGTGGCGAAGAATATAGTTTAATCCTGCCAATACAAAAACATTCATGAGCCAGTCTTGAATTGGTCCTTGAGAGTACAGTAGACGTGTATTGACACGAAACGCGTCTAGGAGGAGCCTTTGCACGCCTTGACGTTACGCAGCCGGGTCAGGAGGTCCGGCGGCCCACCCATGGTTTTCACTGGTCAGTGTATAGAATCTTTTTTTCAAGCTGCTTATACTGGCTACAGGCTGCAGGCATGCGTTTTGTAACTTCTATGGTTTTACGTATTGGATTTAATAAATAATTTTAAACATACTACACTATGAGTATTTTTACTCCTTACACCTGGCACTGAGTTCCCATACCTCAGCCCCAGCATTTTTAGGTTCTCTGTGTGGATCCAAGGAGCAGTGTGATCCGACCAGGTCAGCATCGTCTTACCACCGACGGACCATCTGGGTACTATAAAGCAGCGCCTACATGGGACCCCGGCTACTTGAAATCTGTACATGCGCATTGTAATTGCGCTTCTGGTAAGCAGGCAATTTATCTATTCCTGGGATTGGATTACACTTATACTCCCTGCGAGTCCCCCATCACTGAACTGTTTATCATCTTCAACAATCTTATATTTGACGATCGTTTATATTTTAATTGTCACTTGGACATTGTTTGTAGCGCTGCACTTATATTGTTTTGATTTTGGTTGGAAGGGCTTGTAGTTCCTTTTGGTGCATTTGCCGCTCACTGGAGTGCGCTCACTTTTCTTTATTTTACACGGTCCTTGAGAAAGAAAGCATCCTACGGCTGCTACACCACGACCGTGGGGAATTGAGCTATTCAGAGCCCCAATGCCAATGGTGACCAAAAAGGCTTCTTTGGAAATGCTAGAATCGTCAACAATCTGTAAAAAATTAATAGTGTCCTTTACAAATGAAGGTAATGATGACACATGAGGTTGTAATTACGAGTCAATTACACGACTCAGATTTTCTGTCAAACCTCTGTTCCCCGAAACTATTGGACGCCCTGTGGGATTTTTAGGGTCCTTGTGTATCTTCAGTAAACTATAGAAAGTTGGCGTTCTAGGAAATTTAACCTAATAAATTCCTACAGTTCTTTCTGAATTATACCATTCTCTAAAGCACAATCAATCAGCTCATAAAAATCTGAAACAAGTTACAGGGATGGGCCGATACCAACTGCTGTTAAACAAAATTTTGTGGCACATTTCCTTGTATTGTATGATATCCATAATGACTACATTGCCACCCTTATTGGATGGTTTAATTGCAATATTGCTATTTTCCTGTAAGGCACATAACGCTGTTTATTCTGTCTGCGACAAATTGTCATTCTTTGTCAACGAAGGAAGTTTCAAGGACAGTTTTTTAAACTAAGTTAGAGAGTCAGACTGAGACTTGTTAGTCTCACCTAATAGTAGATCAAGGTCCAATTGATCAATAAGGTCACTTGATTGGCTTTCTTCCAACAGGAGAGTCAAATCCCGAAGGGCTTTGAAATCCCTACTGGAGTATTAAGAATTTAAGACCAATCAAATGACTCTGTCCTATTGTCTGATTTTGCATATGCGCACCTAAGGGAGAGTTTTCTGCGAAATAACTGAAGATCTTTGACCACTTCAAACTCATTGACATTTTGATGTGGACAGAAGCTCAACCCAAGGAGACAACAAGTTTTTTTCAGTTTGGGTTAACGTGTATGAGGACAAATTAACAATGTTTAATGTGGTTGTTAGGTTTGGGTCAGGTAATGTTCTATACCCCCAACCTGGTCTACCCTGTCAGAGGCCTCTCCCCCCAAGTTCGTCCTAAAAAAGTAGGAGGACGTGATTGGTGCATTCCTAAGAAATTGAAAATGTGCAGACTATTTGTGCTAGAGGAATCGGAAAAAGAGGATTCTGACTCGCCTACCACTTCACCTTCTGTATGAGAAGGTACGAGAAGATGTTGCATGGGAAAACTCTGTGCCTCACCTAGTATATTATCATGTGAATGTGTTGAATTGGTGTCTAGTGAACGTTTAATTTCTTGTTCAAAGGAACCCCTACTATTGCAACTGACATCGCCACAGATTGTGCCAAGATGGACTGTTCGGAACCATATCCCAGGGATCCAACAGGAAGAACAATACTAATGTATACAGTATATCAAGTGTTTAATTGATTTCTAAATCCATACTTACTAAAATCACATAACAAAAAGTCCTATGGAGGGGGCCAGAGTAGGCTAGGGTAACGTTTGCTGAAGATCAACAACCTTTATAAAAGGATATAAAATGGTCAAAATCTCACCTGTGAGCCAAAACAATTATTGCTATGCTAATTGTATTGGTGATGTTAAAAAGAAAAAAACCCAATCACATTCAAAACTGAAACACCATATCATTAAAAAAAATTCACCCAATAGATTACAGAAAGGAAGGTCTAAGTTGCATAAATGAATCACTATAAGCTATAAATGTAGGCATTAATTGACCACCCAAAATTTGAACTATTAAGGGTAAAGACTGCATTAAGATGTATTTCCCATTTGATGTTGCCTCCTGGAAACTTAAATCCCATTCACCTTTTTTGGGGAGATTAGTGCTTCCCCTGGATATACAAAAAGAAAAAAGTGCCATATCACCTTAATTATAAGATCCTCACTAGAATGTAGCATTATGTAAAAGATAGGTCCACTCACAACAAAAGCCCAAGTGCAGTGATTAGCGGCCCCATCTTAGACTCCAGCAAGATGGTTCCCAGTGCCTGGCTTTTATAGCTCCTCCATCCCGCAGACATGTGACGTCTCAGCTGGACATGGACACGTGACTGGCTCCCGCGGATGCGCACCGTACCATTTCTACCTTATCACAAAGAGATTCAACTTCCTGCTGTGACTCAGCAAGCAAGCCAATCAATGCTCTGTAGTGTGTAGATGGCAAACTGTCACCACATACGCAGTGCCACCCTGTGGATGGAAACCATATGGGTGAAACTTAGATGGAGGAACAGGTTAGAGAAAACCTGTCATGTCAACAAAGATGTTATTACTATCTGTTTCAAGGGGATCTCCTATGCTGTCCTCTGCCTCTAAGTGGACACTGGAGGGAATGTAAAGGGGTTGGGTGCTGCCCTGCTACATGGACCCAAATTGTGGCGATGGGTGTAATGGGGAGAGAAGAAAAATATTGACCCCTAAAATACAAAACCCCACACCCTGGGTGTTCGTACAGTCACACCATATTGCTCCGCATCGGAACAATCCCAACCAGTCCCAGAGACACCTCCCATATTGGATTAAAATTATTTGGAGACCAAAGAATGGTCCAAAAGGGGTCAGGAGCAGGGCTCACCTCCTCTGTCCTCGCACATGTACATCCACTACATTTGATAAAACAAATATTATACAATCAGAATTTATTATACAACAAATCAGAAAAGACACACACAAAATACCATCAAAATGAATAACCTTATGTGGAGTACATCACAAAACTATCCCAGATCAGAACCTTTATCACAAGGACTAACAATGAGGAGATGTACTGTAACAATATCCGCTACAAAAATGGCTTGTAGCTGATGTAATCATTAAGGCCTGGGTACCGCATGGCTTGCAGTAAGTAAAAATTCATGTGGGGGGACATGTTCCAAAGCAAAAAAGCTCAAAACGCACTGATCATATCCATGATACATTCCAACATGTTGACTGATGGGGGTTTCAAGGTTTTTTTCTCAGATATCAGGGGAGCATGGTCCCTGATACATTGTTAAAAGGGGTGTTTAGTTTTCCCCACATTAAATGCTCCACATCTACATTTCATGATATATACTATATCAATAGTCTGACATCTAGTTTTATATTTGGGTTTATATATCTTGTAGGAAGAATAATTTTACAACCCTTCAGGATAAAATGGCAGAAATTTCCAACATGGGAATGACCCCACTGTTGAATCCCTTGGAGCATTTCGATGAGAATTGTGACTCTGAACTAAGCGATCTTTTAAAGATGTAAATCGCTTATATGTAATTTCTGGATATGGTTTGATGAATTTACTAATCAAATTGTCAGAAGTCAGTAGAGACCAATATTTCTTATAGATGTTCCTAACAGTATTGTGATGTCTGTTTTTATAATGATTTGTATAGTGTTGGTTGGTGTTCATCTAGGTTTGTATATTAGGGATGATCTTTCTTGTATTTTAACCCTATTACAGGTCTTTCTAAGCGTGGATTTGGTATAACCCCTCGCTAGAAGGCATTCCTGTGAGCCTTTGGCTTCTCTAAGGAGGTTTATGTCATTGGTGCACCTAATTCTCAGATACTGACTGTACAAAATACTTCTAATTAATGGGTCAGGGTGTGAACTAGCCACATGTAGTACTGTGATTCCTGCATAAGGTTTGCAATATAAGGATGAGCAAAGCGTGCCATCCTCTTTCAAATGGATTTCTACATCCAGAAATGCGATGTGATCCAAATTATAGGTGTATGTAAATTTCAAATTGTAGTCATTATCTTTCAAGTGCTCCAAAAAATTCAGCAGCCTGTGTTTTGATCCTGCCGAAATCATGAAAATGTCATCAGTATAGCCATGCCAAGACACTATACAACTCAAGTCATCAAAAAAAACCTCACAAGTAAAATAAACCATGCTCCCATCCCCCCAGGTGCAAGTTGGTGTAAGAGGGAGCACACTGTGTTCATATTGCAATGCTCTGTACCTGGAGATAGTGGAAGTGCTTGAACATGAAGATGTTATGTGTGTGAAAAATGTTTGAATCTGCAAGACAAAATCAGTGTAATTCCAAGTATTTTGTCTCTGTTCCAAAAGTAGAACTCAAATCACTTGCATACCACGATTGTGGAAGTGCAGAATGGAATTATACAGGGACATCTATAGCTACTAACCAAGCTCCCTTGGGTACATATAGTCCTTCAATAATACGTAACAAATCTATCATGCCCTTTACATATGAAAAATGGGCCTTGAAATGGGGATACAAGTAGTCATCCACTAACCAATTTGCATTCTGGGTTAGTGAGCCCCATCCAGAGATAGTTGGATGCCCAGGGGGACATGAAAGGCTTTTGTGAATCTTTGGAAGGGCATTGAATGTGGGCATTGTTGGCCATTTGTTGTCCAAATATTATAACATATTTTTATCAATAGGTTGAAAAGCCTGGACTATTAGATTTTTTAATTTGTTTTTACATTGTTGTACAAACCCTGAAGTAACGGGTCTGTGTTAGGAATGGAGATTTTTTATTATGTATTGATGTCATACATATCCATCAGACTTATGCATAAAAGTATAAATATAAATAAATAAATAAATAAATACAAAACTCAACAGAAAGGAAACTAAAGTGTCCCAACAGTCCCTGGGGAAAAAAAAAACTAAAAAAAAAACAAAAAAACAAAAACAAAAACAAAACTCAAACATAGCCTGAACGGCTCATAAATAAAAGTCCATAACCTGAAAGGAAAAAAAAAAACGGAAACTATATACAATATTTACAGTACAAGGCCTTTATGGCCGAGACCACATGACTAAGAGCCTTTATGGCTCAGACAAAAACATAAACCATATGCAATTTCCATATTCAAACCTGCTGCTTACGGCCTATATGGCCTAAACTATATACAAAGGACCTAACCATACTATTATATACACCACAGGGGAGGGCTAAGGAACCCGCAAATCTTCCACGTCTGACCCCTACAACCTACCATGCAAAAGGCTACCAAAAAGATCCGAACGCAAAAATCTAGGGAGTGCTGAAGGCAGAAACTAGGGACAGATCCCACCACCCGAGATCAACAGACCGCAGCAACAGGCTTGATGTTCCTCCACGCCTCCATCCAAGCTCTGCGTCGCAGCCTGTCTTTCTCAAGACCCCGAATTTTCCCCACCTCACCAAGGATGTCACTCGCCACCACCTGAACAGGGAGGACCTTCTGCCGAATGGAGACCTGACACCGTGCCATCCAAGTGTAATAACGGACAACTAAGCTGACTAAAAACAGGGTGTCCAAATTAAAACCCATGCGACTCTCGAATGCTCCGTACACCCACTCCGCATACGACATGCGATGGAGGAAAGGAACACCCAGAGCCCCTCCCACCTGTTTATACACCTCCACGTTAAAGGGGCACTGAAGCAAGAAGTGGTCCATAGTCTCCACTTCACCCCCACACTCCGACCTCGGACAACCACGGTCATCCGCAGGACGGTACTTCAGGTTACCCCTCACGTAGAGCCTGCCATGGAAGGCGAGCCAGGCCTGGTCCCGCAACTTCAGGGGGATCCGCTCCAGATTTATCAACCGCAAACCCTCCCTCATAACATGGCCCGGGCAATCTCTCAAGGCCAGCGGCACATGGAAAGCAGATGCCACAATCCTCTCACCCAGGAGCCTCCTGGGGAGGGACCGGACCTCCTCCGCAGTCACATGCCACCGCCGGAGTAACTTCAGGCACAGGGCCACATAAGCCGGGAGCTTACCATGCTTGACCCGCAGGCTTCTCACTGGCCCGCCACTCTCCCAACTGTGCAGAAAGGGTCCAAACCAGATCCGGAACAGTCCTACCCATGCAGGCGGTCTCTCTGCCAGCATATTACCAAAGTTATGTTTCAAGAACATCAGAGAGAAAAAGACCACCGGGTTGACCATACCTAGGCCACCCTCCCGCCTGGATGAGTAAGTCACGTCCCTCTTGACGAGGTTCAGCCGATTCCCCCATAACATCTGGAAGAAACAGCTATAGATCCTCGTATAGAGCGATTCTGGCAAGAGGCAAACGAAGCTGACGTACAAAAAGACTGGGAGCAGGAAAGTCTTGATCAAATCAACCCTTTCCCTCAAGGAGAGCCGCCACCCCTTCCAACATCTCACTTTGACCTCGGCATCCGACAGCTTGGATTCCCAATTTTGCTTGCTGTAATCAGCAGAGCCAAAATTGATGCCCAACACTTTGATGTTCGGCTGAGGCACCGGGAAGGCGTCCGGGAGTGAGAAGCTCTCACCCTCCCTACCCATCCAGAGAACTTCACATTTGTCCTGATTGACCTTGGAACCTGATGCCTCGGCATACTGATCCATTACTGAAACCACCTCCTGCGCCCCCTCCGGTCCAGAAATGAAAACAGAAACGTCATCAGCATAAGCCACAACTCTCAAAGGCGGATCTCCAGTGGCACCCACCAGCACCCCACTCACCGCCCCGCCATCTAGCCTCCTGACGAAGGGGTCAATGGCAAAGGCATAGAGCAAGGGACTCAGCGGGCACCCCTGGCGCACCCCAGATCCAACCTCAAAGGGCTGCCCAACCCAACCATTCACCAACATGAAGCTCTCCGCCCCTTGGTACAATGTCTTCAACCAGCCGATGAACCTCCCCTCCAAACCATACCGGTCCAGGAGATGCCAGAGGTACTTGTGATCAACTCGATCAAAGGCCTTTGCCTGATCCACCGCCAGCAAGTACTTTCCCCATCCTTCAGCCTTACATCGCTCCAGAGCCTCCCGGACAGCTAACACCGCTGTGAAGGTACTCCTGCCCCGGACCGAGCAATGCTGCTGACGAGAAAGCAAACTGTCTGCCACTGACGACAAGCGCCAGAACAAGATCTTCGCCAGAACCTTTCTATCGACATTGAGGAGGCTGATGGGGCGCCAGTTCTCAATAGCCGAAGGATCTTTACCCTTTGACAGGAGAATAACTGCAGACTGTCTCATGGAAGGAGGGAGAGATCCCTCATCCAGACAGCTGTTATACACTTCCGCGAGACGAGGTGCCAGGCGGGATTTAAAAGCCTTAAAAAATTCGGCAGTCAGACCGTCTGGCCCAGGAGTCTTTTTAATGGCCAGACTATCAATCGCTCTGGACACCTCTTCTGCAGTAATCTCCCCAGTCAAACTCGCCAGAGGGACATCACTGTCCAGACCAGGCGTGGATTCCAAAAAGCTCGACATCCCTGTCCGGTCAAGGTGTTTCTCACTCAGTAAATCCGCATAAAAGGACCTGGAGACCTCCAGAATCCCTGACCTGGATTTAGCCAGGGACCCTGTACTATCCCTCAGAGCAGAGATCGTCTTAACTGCTGCACTCTGTTTGCAATTCTGGAAAGGGTCAGGCGAGTGGTATTTCCCATAATCCCTCTCCAGAACCAAAGAGGCACGCCGATCATACTGGAGTTCCCTAAGGAGAAGCTTCACCTCCGAGATTGCCCCCGAATCTCCACCGCTAGAAACAAGGCGGTCGAGCTTCCTCCGCAACCGCTGGTAGGCGTTATACTGTTTAAACTGCCGTCTCTTACCAATAGCCTTGAAAAACCTGCTGATCCGCACTTTGGTGAGCTCCCACCACTCAGACTTACTGCCGCAGAAATCCAGCACCGTCTCCTGCGCCTGAAAGAACTCCTCGAAAGATCGTCTCACCTCCTCGTCCTCCAGCAGAGACGAATTCATCCTCCAGATGCCCTTTCCTCTCAGCGGCGTGTCTGAAATATTCAAGGTGACAGATAGCATAAGGTGATCGGAAAACTCCACCGCCTGACACTCAGGTGCCGAGAAGGCAGAGTTCTCCTTCAAAAAAAACCTGTCTATCCTACTCTGGCTATTACCTCTCCTAAAGGTGAAACCCGTGCCGTCTGGGACACTTTGAATCCAAGCGTCAACCAGACCTGCCTCCCTGACTATAGCATTTAGAAAATTGCTATCATATCCCAGCCCGTCAGTGAAGCCTCTCCTGTCCTTGGGCCTAGTAATGGTGTTAAAATCACCTCCAAAGACTACCAGCCGGGATGTAAAGAGGTAAGGTTTAATCCTCGCAAAGAGGTTCTTCCTGTCCCACTTGGACTGTGGGCCATAGATATTAATGAGACGGAGCTCATGCCCCCTTACGAGAACATCCAGAATCAGACATCTTCCGATCTCTACCTCAATTATCCGCCGACACGTTACCATGCCGGTAAAAAGCACCGCAACTCCGCTGTAAAGCTCAGCCGCAAGAGACCAGTAGGAGGGCCCACGCCTCCACTCACGCTTGGCCAGATGGACATCAGCCAAGGTGGGCAACCTGGTCTCCTGCAAAAAGAAAATATCAGCTTCCATCCCACTGATCAAAAATAAGGCTGTTTCTCTAGCACTTACAGACTTTATGCTGGCAACATTAATGGTTGCCACCTTTATCGGAGCGGGAACTGCCATTAAGATAATTGAGAGGGACGTTTCTTAATCCTCCTCTTGACTTTCTTGGCAGGGTCCCTCACTCTCTTAAGAGACCCCCCAGCATCCTCGTCCTCCATCGGGGAAGCGGGATCACTTGACCCCTCCTCCTCCCCCGACAAAGCCCCAAACCTATTCCCCAGGGCCACCTCCCCCGCCTCTAAAGAGGACACCGACCCTGCTGAGGACAAAACTGGCTTACTCCGCCTACCCACCAGGGACCACCCCTCCTCCACCCGAGCCCCTACCGGAGCAGAACCTTGGGACTCACGGGACTCCCTACCGGGCCTCCTACTCCGCCGCAGCGGCAAGAGCAAGGGGGGAGCAGACACTGAGGGACCAGACCTAGCCTCAACCATCCCGGCCCCTTTAGCAGCCTCCCTCAGCTGTTTCTTAGTCCTGGGAGGAGGAACCGGCACACAAGGGGGAACAACAGGGGACTCCAAAGGGGTAGACGAAACAGGGGGGACAGAGACAGGAGGGGCCACAGAAACCTCCCCTTCCCTCACAAGGGCCGCCACAGCAACCGAAGCCGCTCTCTCCAATGCCGCCTCCGCCTCTTCAGCATCTACCCGATCCAACTCTGCTTCAAGCTCCCCCACCGGAAGGTTGTGGAGGGCCTCCGGGCACTGGTTGTATGAATGCCCAAGCTCCCCGCAGAGATTGCATCGGACAACATTGCAGTCCCTGGCCAGGTGTCCTATTTCCTGACACAGGGAACATCTAATGACGGGGCAGGTGGCCGCAAAATGCCCCTTGCCCCCACACCGGTGGCAGACCCTCGGCTGACCCGCATAAAAAATTATCAGGCGGTCCTTCCCTAGAAAAGCGGAAGAGGGAATGTGCTGGAGCACATTTCCAACCACCTTTAAGCGGACGGTGGTCGTCCACCCACCTGTCCATATTCCCCTCTCATCCTTGATCTTCCCAAGGGGCCCCATCACATCCCCATATCTGCTTAGCCAGACCACAATATCTGATGCAGGGATGGATTCATTTCTCACCAGCACCGTTATTTTTTTAATCAGGGACTGGCGAGAGACGAGCCTCGGGGTTAGGCCCACCCACCTAGGGCTGGTGACAAAGGTGGCCTCATACCTCTGCCAAAAGAGGTCCAACAATTCTGGCCGCATGAAGGACACGTCATATTCTCCAGTACCAACTGGAGCAATAAACGCAAAAATATCTGCGGCATGGAAGCCCATTTCTAATATGCAGTCTATGACCTCTCTCCTGCTAAGGGGGGGGCCCTCCCCTGACCATTTCAACTGAACAACATTTCGCCTTGCGGCGGAAGTGGGTAGGTTACCTGCCCTTGCCCGGGCCAATCCCACTGACCCCTGACCTCCCCTAACTGCAGCAGAGTAACTGAGCCCCGATCCAGCCCCAGGGGCACTCAACATCAAGGGGGCATGACCAGGGGAAGCCGCCACACCAGCAGCAGCAACTGAAGGGGCAGATGCTGATGAGCCATGACCTGGGGGAGCCCGGGGCTGGGGACCACCCATACCAGCAGGAGAACCCACCTGAGCCGGACCCGCAGGAGCCTGGACCTGAGAACCTGGAGCCCCCTGAGGAGAAACCGGGGGACCTGCTGGTTGCACACCAGAGGCCACCATGCCCCCCAAAGGGGCGGGGCCCAGTGGGACCACCACCGGAGGGGAAACACCCTTAGCCAGGACTGTAGGGCTAACCTGCAGCTCAGACAATTTTGCAGGCATTATACCCGCTACCCCAGTGTCCAGAACCATCTCACCAACACAATCAGCAGAGTCCTTCTCCCCTTCCAGTGGCTCCCCTGCCTTTGCCAACACGTCCTTGGGGATGCGTTGCAGCATGACAAAGGCAGCATGCTCTTTCACCACCGGCTTAGCCGGCTTGCGGGGGATGACATCACTTTCAGCTTCTTCCTCTGAGTCCTCGGACGTAAACCTGAAGTCGGCTCCACGCAGCTCTGCAACCGCCTCTGCCAGGAACTGCAATCCGCCCACTATCTCCTCCTCCTCCACCTGGGTCCCCCAATCCACAGGCAGCTGCCCAGGGGGGAGGGACTCTGATGATCCTGCCACCACTCTGTCTTCCATGATAGACGCCATTTCCTCTGAGGGTGCTGTGGGCTCAACCTGCCCCTGCTCGCCTTCCACCAGCAACTCCCCCGACAATTCCTCCACCGAAGAGGCCTCCTCCACCGGACCCCGCATCGCCGCAACACTGCGGCTTCTTGCAGCCTTAAATCTCGCTTCATTCAGATACTTCTCGCTTAGGACGCCGCTCTGGCGCTGCAGCGCCGCCACATACCTCCCCTGCTGTGACACACGAAGTTCCAGCGCCTCCAGGTCCGGTTTCATGGCCTGCCGCTTAGTAGACCATACACGGTCGTAGGATGACCGGAGCTTCTTTAGCTCCAGAGTCAGCTTCTGGAGCTTGGCTTCCTCCTTCTCTATTAACCTGGCCCGAGCGGCCACACGGTCCCGGTAGGCAGAATAAACTTCCCCCTTCCTAGGGGCCATTCCCAGGTCCTCTACTGGTGGAAAAGAGAGGCCGGTACTAGGCCCCTCCAGGGCCTTCTCCCCGCTGGACCCAGGCCCAGGATCCGCCATCCTGCCTGGGCTGGGCAGGGCACTTTAGCCCCAGGCTTCTCGGGCCTTTCTGGAGCTCAGCAGACAAGTGCAACACACCCTCTCTCAGGAATGAATTCACCAATAATGGTGGGACTCAGCTGCCTTGTGATCTGCAGTACCAGGGCTGGCCAGCGGGTGCTCCCAGCAATCAGAGACTCAACCTTTCAGCCAGCTAACACCTGGAACTGATGATGCTGGGGTATTTAAGGGATGGCCAGACCCACAGACTCTGCCTTGGTGTTGTGTTTGTCCTGGGCCCTGTATCTGTCCTGCATCCTGTTTCTGTCCCTCTGCCTGACCCTCTGTACTATGCTGCTTGTTACCTGTTTTGATCTCTGGCTTGTGACCCTGACCATCCCTCTGCTTGCTCCCCCTGTACCTACCTGCCCAATTGATATTAACCCGGCCTGCCTGACGACGCTTGCTTGTATGTACTGTTATCTGTGGGTGGTTTGGTTTGGTTTGTTTGCACTGTATTATGTTTAGTATTGCACTGCGTTTATGTTTGTATTGTTAGTGTTATTAAATTATATTGTTTATCACATATCTGAAGTCTGCGTTTCCCTGCATCAGTCACACACCTCTGGTCATACCTGGGAGCCCTGACATTACACCAAGGCCAATTCTGACCAGAAGTGGCTGCACAGGGAAGCCATCTTGGCTTGTTGATGGGAAGGATGGATCTTGATGAGGTTGAATATTTATATCTGCTAGTGTTTGATGACAGGGAGTATGCTTATCAAACTCTGAAGGAGTATACCCGGGATGAACTGCTAGAATGTATACGGCTCGCTCATGTTCTAGTAGATCAGGGCACAGAGTTCTCTGAGATGCAGCCTTTGATTGAGGTTTGTGCTGAGTTGGTTTCATCTGGTTCCCCCGAATGCAGGGATGAATTTTTGCCACCATTTAGTGCAGACCAGGTAGAGTCCCTGGTGTGGTTATTAGAGGATGATGTGGGTTACTTTCTGGAGCGTTATTCCACATGTTCACCACAGACACTAAGAGATTGTATAAACGCAGTACAGTCATTGACCAGACAGGCTTTGTGTAAGCTCAGCTTTGTTCAACCCATACTGCAGACATGGACAGATTTGTTGCACCCAGCCTCAGTCAGCTTACAAAGACCCAGTCCTGCTTCTAATCTATTTCCTCAAAGCTCTATTCCTGCATTCCCAACAGCTCCTCCTGCCCTGCTATCTACCGCATGTCAGTACCCTGTTCCCACTCGCTGCACCTATCCTGCCTTTAACCCTGTAAAAGAGCCCTCTGTAGCAACCGCTCCCTCTCCTGTTCCATCCTCCAGTTCTTCTCTGTCTCCAGCTGCTCCATTCGTTTGCAGACCTGCGTTTACTTGCAGTGCTCCAGTAGTTAAAACCAGAAAAAAGCGAAAATTCTTTCCAACCAATACCATCCTGCCAGTATCCAAACCGGTGAGCCTGCCTTCCGTGGTTCAGCCTGAAGCCTCTACTCGGCCTGAAGCCTCTACTCGGCCTGATGCCTCTACTCGGCCTGATGCCTCTACTCGGCCTGAAGCCTCTACTCGGCCTGAAGCCTCTACTCGGCCTGAAGCCTCTACTCGGCCTGAAGCCTCTACTCGGCCTGAAGCCTCTACTCGGCCTGAAGCCTCTACTCGGCCTGAAGCCTCTACTCAGCCGGACGCCGGCATTCAGCCTGATGCCTCTACCCAGCATGATGAACTGATCCAGCCTGACGATCCTATTAGGCCAGTTGACTCGATGCCCGCTGTTGATCCAGATGATCCGGTACCTGATCCGGTGCCCGCTGTCGAGCCAAATGACCTGATGCCTGGTGACCCAGTGCCCGCTGTCATACCTGGTGACCCGATGCCCGCTGTCGAGCCAGACAATCCGGTACCTGATGACCCGGTGCTCACTGTCGTGCCTGTTGACTCGGAGCCCACTGCCTTGCCAGATGACGCGGTGCCCGCTGTCGAGCCAAATGACCTGATGCCTGGTGACCCAGTGCCCGCTATCCAGCCAGACGATCCAATGTCTGACCCAGTGCCCGCGGTCATACCAGTTGACTCGGAGCCCACTGCCTTGCCAGATGACGCGGTGCCCGCTGTCGAGCCAAATGACCTGATGCCTGGTGACCCGATGCCCGCTGTCCAGCCAGACGATCCAATGTCTGACCCAGTGCCAGCGGTCATCCCAGTTGACTCGGAGCCCACGGTTGTGCCTGGTGACTCGGTGCCCGCCGCCCCGCCTGGGGGCCTGAGACCTGTCGTTCCGCCTGGGGGTCCGGCGCCCGCCACTCCGCCTGAGGGTCCGAGACCTGTCGCTCCGCCTGGGGGTCCGGCGCCCGCCGCTCCGCTTGAGGGCCCGAGACCTGTCGCTCCTCCTGGGGGTCCGGCGCCCGCCGCTCCGCCTGAGGGCCCGAGACCTGTCGCTCCGCCTGGGGGTCCGGCGCCCGCCGCTCCGCCTGAGGGCCCGAGACCTGTCGCTCCGCCTGGGGGTCCGGCGCCCGCCGCTCCGCCTGAGGGCCCGAGACCTGTCGCTCCTCCTGGGGGTCCGGCGCCCGCCGCTCCGCCTGAGGGCCCGAGACCTGTCGCTCCGCCTGGGGGTCCGGCGCCCGCCGCTCCGCCTGAGGGCCCGAGACCTGTCGCTCCTTCTGGGGGTCCGGCGCCCGCCGCTCCGCCTGAGGGCCCGAGACCTGTCGCTCCGCCTGGGGGTCCGGCGCCCGCCGCTCCGCCTGAGGGCCCGAGACCTGTCGCTCCGCCTGGGGGTCCGGCGCCCGCCGCTCCGCCTGAGGGCCCGAGACCTGTCGCTCCGCCTGGGGGTCCGGCGCCCGCCGCTCCGCCTGAGGGCCCGAGACCTGTCGCTCCGCCTGGGGGTCCGGCGCCCGCCGCTCCGCCTGAGGGCCCGAGACCTGTCGCTCCATCTGGGGGTCCGGCGCCCGCCGCTCCGCCTGAGGGCTCGAGACCTGTCGCTCCGCCTGGGGGTCCGGCGCCCGCCGCTCCGCCTGAGGGCCCGAGACCTGTCGCTCCGCCTGGGGGTCCGGCGCCCGCCGCTCCGCCTGAGGGCCCGAGACCTGTCGCTCCGCCTGGGGGTCCGGCGCCCGCCGCTCCGCCTGAGGGCCCGAGACCTGTCGCTCCGCCTGGGGGTCCGGCACCCGCCTCTCCGCCTGAGGGCCCGAGACCTGTCGCTCCGCCTGGGGGTCCGGCGCCCGCCGCTCCGCCTGGGGGCACGATGCCTGTCGCCCCGCCTGGGGGCACGATGCCTGTCGCCCCGCCCGGGGGCACGATGCCTGTCGCCCCGCCCGGGGGCCCGATGCCTGTCGCCCCGCCCGGGGGCCCGATGCCTGTCGCCCC
Organism: Staurois parvus; assembly: GCF_062004578.1. Lineage (NCBI taxonomy): Eukaryota > Metazoa > Chordata > Amphibia > Anura > Ranidae > Staurois > Staurois parvus. The sequence continues at coordinate 7,324,736 of NW_028319124.1, read as the reverse complement.
GCCCGGGGGCCCGATGCCTGTCGCCCCGCCCGGGGGCCCGATGCCTGTCGCCCCACCCGGGGGCCCGATGCCTGTCGCCCCGCCCGGGGGCCCGGTGCCTGTCGCCCCGCCCGGGGGCCCGGTGCCTGTCGCCCCGCCCGGGGGCCCGGTGCCTGCCGCTCCGCCCGGGGGCCCGGTGCCTGCCGCTCCGCCCGGGGGTCCGGCGCCCGCCGCTCCGCCTGAGGGCTCGAGACCTGTCGCTCCGCCTGGGGGTCCGGCGCCCGCCGCTCCGCCTGAGGGCCCGAGACCTGTCGCTCCGCCCGGAGTCCTGCCCGATGTGCCTCTGCCCGGAGTCCTGCCCGATGTGCCTCTGCCCGGTGTGCCTCTGCCCGGAGTCCTGCCCGATGTGCCTCTGCCCGATGTGCCTCTGCCCGGAGTCCTGCCCGATGTGCCTCTGCCCGGTGTGCCTCTGCTCGATGTGCCTCTGCCCGGAGTCCAGCCCGGTGTGCCTCTGCCCGGAGTCCAGCCCGGTGTGCCTCTGCCCGGAGTCCAGCCCGGTGTGCCTCTGCCCGGAGTCCAGCCCGGTGTGCCAGTCTTTGTTATCCCGCCAGTTACCAGACCCGGGCGGTGGAACATTTTGCCCAGCTAGGACTGTTTGGAGCGTCCTGAGGCCGCTCCTTGGGGGGGGGGGGGTACTGTTAGGAATGGACTGGCCAGCAATGGTGGGACTCACCTGCCTTTTGATCTGCAGTACCAGGGCTGGCCAGCGGGTGCTCCCAGCAATCAGAGACTCAACCTTTCAGCCAGCTAACACCTGGAACTGATGATGCTGGGGTATTTAAGGGATGGCCAGACCCACAGACTCTGCCTTGGTGTTGTGTTTGTCCTGGGCCCTGTATCTGTCCTGCATCCTGTTTCTGTCCCTCTGCCTGACCCTCTGTACTACGCTGCTTGTTACCTGTTTTGATCTCTGGCTTGTGACCCTGACCATCCCTCTGCCTGACCCTCTGTACTACGCTGCTTGCTACCTGCTGAACCTGGCCTGTGACCCCGACCATTCTCTGCTTGCTCCCCCTGTACCTACCTGCCCAATTGATATTAACCCGGCCTGCCTGACAACGCTTGCTTGTATGTACTGTTATCTGTGGGTGGTTTGGTTTGGTTTGTTTGCACTGTATTATGTTTAGTATTGCACTGCGTTTATGTTTGTATTGTTAGTGTTATTAAATTATATTGTTTATCACATATCTGAAGTCTGCGTTTCCCTGCATCAGTCACACACCTCTGGTCATACCTGGGAGCCCTGACAGTCTGTGACACTCTCTATTGTTGATGATTTGATAGCACATATATTCATAACCCTCTTTGCTCATAACCACTATGTTGACTCCTTTATCTAAGGACCTAATATTTTGGTGTAATGCAAATATCACTTGTCGCTGAGCAAAGGATAAATTGTGTGGTAATTTGGAATTCCAATTAGTGGACTCAAATGCCTTGGTGACCTGAATCACAAATGCCCAAATGTTGAGGTTACCTTGTAAAACTGGAAAAGATTTAGATTTGGATTTATATGATGTCAGAACTAAATGAGTGATTGCAGGTGTTATGGCCAATTGTATTATTGCTGCATCACTAGACCGATTTGGTTCCATTTGTGGATCAGGTGGATCTACTTGGATAGCCTCATCAGGCCCACTTTCCTCCCAGAGATCCATTAAATTCTGGATGGCTTTGAGGTCATCCATGGATATGTTCTCCAAGAGGGAATTGTCCCAAGGCACATGTGGTCCACGTTCCTTATGAACTATTTATGTACATTTCTCTTATTTATATGTTTTAACAGTTTTGTAATAAAAACAATACTTTTTAACTGGAAATTTTGAGTTTGATACATCCATTGCACCTTTAACGTTTCATTCCTACATTTTCAAACTCTAATTTGTGCACTGCAGTGTATGTTCTTTTTCCATCTACTTAATCTTTTTACAATTTTTACTGCTGAAGTAGAGACTTACAATGGATAGTAAATATGCCCTTTACTGATGATTCTGTTGGGCTCCTCAGTGTTGGCCTGGCTTACCTGTATCAGGGTGGCTCCTTTCGCTTACAGGGTCCTATAGAATAACCTTTTGACTGCATTCCCAGGACAACGTGGTGATGCTGCCTGCCCTTGGTGGAGGAGCTATCTTGTGTGTGTAGTCTGGGCTGTCTGTGTCTGTCAGTGCAGGCAGCATCACCACGTCATGAAATTTTATAAATGCAGATGCAAATATTGATTCAACATTTAGTCCCAAGATTTTTAACCAGTGATTTTATGTGTGCATGCTACCCCACCTGGAATTTCAGATAACAATGTTCAGTAAGTTGGAAGGTGCACTATAAATACACAAAAAAAAAATAAGTGCTTTTGAATTTTTCTGGGAAGGCTTTAGTTTGGTCTCTTGTGGCAAATTAATCTATTACGAATTATATAAAAAGGAATTAGGTGATAACCAGGGACCACTAAAGGGTATTTCCTTACAAACTGTACTTTTATTAATTTATGAAGTAGGAACACCAAATTTATAAGCACACTTCTCCCTCCCATGAAAAAACAGAAAACGGTGTCCAAAAATGTGAACTAGGCCAGCCTTTTGCTCTTGTATCCACACTAAATCTCACTATAATAAAAAGGCAAAACAGGGCATACATATTGTAAATGATTAATGGGTGCAAGGACCTGCCATATTTATATGGAATGGGACTTCCCTATTTATAAAATTTAGGTGTCCTTGGATCCACATATTTTAGTATTTATATATTAAATGAATCTATCCTGAAATGTTGCTGTAAAAAGATTAGGTTTTAATGCTACTTTAGGACTTTAATTGGGATTTAGAATTTGAGAAGAAATGTAAAAAATAGAAATATGCATATAAACTATTTACAGAATGTTAGGCTCCATGCACACTGGGTGTTTTAATAATGCTGGTAACGTTAGCTGTGTAAAGTCACATTAAAAACATGAGTTTTTTAGCATTTTTTAACATTTTTGCATTAGCATTTAGCGGCGGTTTGCCAAGTTTTTTCGCATTTGCGGTTTTTAGTGGTTTTTAGGGTTTTTTGACCCCAAAAACTTTTTTTTGGTCAAAAACATCTAAAAACACTGGCTTTCCACAATTTGCTGCGGTTTACTGCGTTTTGTCGCATTTTTCAGTGTTAGAGCATTTTACAGCTAAAAAAACTCCTCTATAAACCCACTAGTTCTGGCTTTCCACAATTTGCTGCGGTTTACTGCGTTTTGTCGCATTTTTCAGTGTTAGAGCATTTTACAGCTAAAAAAACTCCTCTAGAAACCCACTAGTTCTGGGGTTTTTTTCCAGCCAAGAAACGTCCCTGCCAAAAAACGTTGATTACAGTCTATGTGTGCATGGTCACATAGGATAACATGCTGGGGAGTTTACTGGCTGTAGAAAAAAACATCAAAAGCCAAAAACAGCAGCTGTAAAAACGTCCATTGTGCATGAGGACTCAAATATGTATATATCTATGGCCTTGTGTCTCTTGGCTTAGCTCCTTTTTCCAGCTTAATTTTCCTTTAATAACTCCTAATGATATTTCTTCTGACACCTTGTTTGTTAAGCCTACATAACAACTTGTTTGCTTAATTAATTAACCTTACAGTAAAAATAAACAGATGAGGCTGATGTTTCCCTATAAAGGGCCAGTGGTGAGAACTTCACACATCCCACCCCTGGCTTCGTGACTTAAGTGAGTCTGTTCGGGAAGTTGAAAAAGAGTCAAGGCATTGTTCACTATGGTGAACTTCCTTCTAGCTGATATAATCATAACGTGTTCAAACTAACATGGAATCCCATATGGATCCTTCAGTCTCTTTGCTGTAATCTTTTCCCTAATTACTCCCAGACATAAAGACAAAGGGACTGTCTTGAAACAAAGCCACTTTCACTCTCTGAAATTCATCTTGGGACCCTTGGCTGAATGTTAAACACAGTTCAGACAGTAACCATAGAACGGCCATGTCATAATAATGTAAATGTGAAAAAAAGACAATGAATTTACCATCCTAAACAGTTCACAGCTTGGAAATATTATTAAATGTAAATTCTATACTGAATTTTAGTTAAAATAATGTATAACACTGTTGACTGGAAGAATCTTCTTACACTATGTAAACTGATTCTGCTGACGTCAAACATAATTTATAAAAAAATAAAGTGTAATAGGAATATCATTTTCCATTTTCTAAATATACTATATATATATATCTAGTTCACAGAAGATAGATGGCAAGGATGATAACATTGTTTAAGATATCAATTTAGTACAGAGAAAGTTACAAGGACATAGTTACATAGGTACATATAGTTACATAGTTAGTCTGGCTGAAAAAAAAAATTAAAGTCCATCCAGTTCAACCAATAAAAAAAAAACAAAAGTTAGCTTTGCCTCATACACTAAGTTCTGGGGCAAATTTCCCCTGCAAAGTGTGAATTCAGTTGCAGATTTGCCTTATGCAAATCAATCACTTATGGATAGTAGGGCAGAGATCTGTAAATCATCTTTTATTGAAACCCCCCACCCCCCAGGGGTGCAGCCCATCTCAATCTTTCTTGTTTCAGCGATCTGCACTGTGTGGTCTGCATGGAAAACATTCCAGTTGGTTCAACCTTCCACTGCACACAGATGCCACAGCCCTATTAATTCCTATAGCTGAGCTGTAGTCACTGTAGCCTTCAGCTTTCCAGCGGAGTACGGCAGAAGGTGGGAGTCACGAGGCTGTAGTTCTGCTTGATGTGCAAGTGGTAGAAATTATCATAGTAGAGGACCTTGGGTTTCATGGCTTCTGAGAGTTAGGGCATGTAACCCAATACATGTGCAGGCACCTTTAGGCTTACGTTAAGACAGGTAAGTTGTAATTTACAAATAACTTTCACTTTTAGGTGTTGAAGAGGTCATCATCCCCAGGCTCTTGTTTTTACATAGGTACATAGTTCGTAAGGTTGCATAAAGACAGCATTTCTTCTAGTTCAACCTGAGAGTGTGTGTGTTGTTGTGCACGTGTGTATGTTTATGTCACTGCCATTCTCCATATCCTTGTATATTGCATTTGCTAAACAACACATCTAAATATTTTTTGTATTTACACTCCCCACTGTCACCACCAAGAGTGGAAGAGAATTCCACATCCTTACCGCTCTAGTAGCAAAGAACCCCTTGCCCAGTTTAAGATTGTAACCCTTCTCCTCCAATTTCATTGTGAGACTGCATGCCTTCCTTAGAGATCTTAGGCTAAATAGTTTCAATCCAATGCTAAAGTAATCATTTAAAGATTTGTATATTGTGATCATATCCCCTCTTAATTGCCTCCTGTACATGGAGAATAACTTTAATGTTTGTGGTCATTCCTCATAACTGTGGTCCTCCAGGCCCCTTATTAGCTTTGTTGCCCCTCTCTGGACTCTCTCCAGTTCAAGTACATCCTTCTTGAGGATCAGTGACCAGAACTGGATAACATACTCAAGATGTGGCCAAACCAGGGTTTTTTAGAGAACATTTTAATTTTCTATTTGGCCAAGGGAACGATAAATTTGGTATGGTACCAATTTTCCAGCCAATTTTCAAATTGTATAATAACTAGAGAGTGGATCAGATGGCCAAAATGACAAACAGAACTCTAATCAGGGTAGGATAATTTTTACACAAACATTTGTGAATGGTTAAAGATGTATTGTAGCTTGGTATTAGTTATCAACCATAATTTAGTGCCCCAATAAAACTAGAGCAATCTCCCTAAGCTTTTTAACCCTTCAGATCAAATAAAGTGAAGTAAGACTCAATTACCTTGCTTAAAGCTCAACTCCAGGCACTGCCATTTATTTATTTATTTATTTATTAATCTTTATTTCTCACATTACCACTGTCATTTTCTTATTACTTCAGGGGCTTCCTAAAGTTCTGATGTTGTACCACCCTCCCACACACATGCCTATGCCACTCTCTGATGAAATTTACGCTGTACTTTCTAAATGACACAGCATAGTGAGGGAGTCGAGGCACAACCCCGATGTCATTCATAGACTCCATGCAAATGCAGCAGAGAGTCAAAAATAAAGCTCCCTGCTGTATATCAGGAGTTCTCAGTGGAGTTCAGAAAGCTTCTGAAGTCATAACAAAATGAAAGTAGTCCCAAAGAAATTCATAGAGTGCCGCACCAAGGGAATCTGGTGAATCCACTGCTGACTGAGTGCCTGCATCCAGTATTGGCTCACCTGGCCCATTATAGCTACCAATGACAAAAGTGGAGAACCGCACTCCAACAGACAGCCCAGTTCTAGTATTAAAAAGTCAGCTTCAGATTCTTTCCTCCCAAGCCAGTTCCTCCAATGAATTTCATCATCCCACAGGTTTAATCGTAGAAGTCAAGATTATTCATAGAGGACCTCTACAATGAGGTCCATGGGAGGGTGAAATGCGTTAGAGGGGCATGACTTGGAAGGAGACAAACTGAAGCTGACTTTTTCATACTAGGACTGGGCTGTCTGATGTAGTGCGGTTCTCCACTTTTGTGAAAAAAAAAAAGGGTATTGCAAATATAATTTTCAGCGTTTTTAAATATCCAGCTTTTGTTTGAAATGATACCTAGAAATGCTGCCATATAAGTACTTGTTTAGGACCTTTTTGTTATAGAGAGACAACGCTTTGTCCCTGTTCTCTATTTGTGCTCAACAAAAGGCCATGCTGACACACATTACACAGGCATGATCCACTGCTGTCATCACCAGGAAACCACCCTGAGAAATGCCATTCAGCCATCGCTGGAGTGCATATTGATAAGAAGTGGCTTTAGAAAACCTGCATGAGATCAGCAATGATGTGATCTGATCTGATATGCAACAAAAATAAAAAAAAAAGTAAAATAGTACTTTAATGAAATAATGTCAACTTTTCTTTTATATATATATATATATATATATATATATATATATATATATATATAATACGCAGAGTTTTAGCAAACTAAATGCCATTCATTTAGGGCTTACAAGTACATTAAGCTATTTACCCTTCTTGAAGCCATGTAATTTGGAATTTTTTTTCATATAAGCCAATAATAGGAACGATCAATGCAAAAGCTGTTTGAAATTATATTTCTTTGTTGTCAGTCATCTTTACTTCAGTTTTTTAAAGATTTCTAAATAAAATGTTTCATTTTAAAACACAAATTTTGGATACAGGTGATCATATAAGACAGAATAAGTTAATCTTCTGCACAAAATTAATAAAAGCACATTTTTTTGCAGGGAAAAAAAATGTGCATTTATCATTTTTGGCTGCAGGAGCCTGTAAAGCATTACACCATTGATCAGCAGATCGCTGGTGCCATGCAGGTTTCCTGCAGACCTGTCAGCATATCTGCTTGCCCATACGGGATGTATGAATAAGCAGATATACAGAAGGGAAGATTCAATGAACTACCACGGCGCTCCACAGCGCCATGGTAGTTCATTGAAAATTACAAGCCAACAACCACTAAGGCTGTCAGGACTTGTAGTTCATTCATTTACAGAACACTCTGAATGAATACCGCAGCCATGTGAGCGAGCCCCGCACGGCCATACTGTTTTTAAATACTGACAGATTGTATGGGGAACTTCTCCCCGTGCTTCTGCCGCAGGAAGGGAGGCAGCGGGCAGTGGCTGCAACACAGGGAACATGTTCCCACCCTAAAAATGGGTTGAACATGTGACATGTTCCCAACGGTGAACTTATCCTTTAAGTGGTGTTATTTATTCCTAGCTATTACCGTAAATAATTTAAGGTCTGCAGGATCTTCTCATTTTCTTGATATGTTCCAGGCTAGGTAGGGGCCTCAAGTCAAAGACTTAGTTCAGATGTCTAGATGTCCTGATCTCATTCTGAATTTTAGTAAAGTTGTTAAAAGTTTATTTAAACATTTTGCAAAGTGTCCAAGGTTAGTGTTGTATACCCCTAAACACTCCAGTACTGCAACCAGATCTCACCCTTCTAACAGTATCCTCTTATACTGCATCTTGTTGTATTTCTATTTCTACTATCTGAACATACCAAATCTTTCACCTCCCAAACCTATTGATAAACTTTTCTTTCTCCCATAAATTTAACATGTAGGAGCTTCCAGAGGTGCTAGAAGCTGCTACTGTTTTTTTCTGATTTCCTCAGACTGTGCCCCATTTTTAAATTTTTATCATCTTGTCATCTTCCCAAACCATTTTGCACAATTGTACATCATTTTCTGCTCTGTAATACACACCTGAAGCCTAGTTTGGATTTCCATTGACTTCACTTGAAGTTTATTGGCAATTTCCTTTATTGTTTTCTTTGAGCATTGTTAAAAACTGCCAGCCTATATTCAGTCTGGAATCATCCATTGGAATGGATAAATAAATCTGTTTTATCATGATTTATTTAGTTATCTAGGAATTTAGTGGGTATGTCTCCTGTAAATGCTGCAAAGGTTCCCCTATACAGTGAGGAACAGAAGTATTTGAATACCCTGCGATTTTGCAAGTTCTCCCACTTAGAAATCATGGAGGGGTCTGAAATTCACATTGTAGGTGCATTCCCACTCTGAGAGACAAAGTTTAAAAAAAAAAATTCAGGAAATCACATTGTATGATTTTTACAGAATGTATTTGTCTTGCACTGCTGAACATAAGTATGTGAATACCTAAGAAACAGCAAGAATTCTGGCTCTCAAAGACCTGTTACTGTGCCTTTAAAAAGTCCACCTCTACTCCACTCATTAATCTAACTTAGTAGCACCTGTCTGTCTGTGAATTTCAGACCCCTCCATGATTTCTAAGTGGGAGAACTTGCAAAATTGCAGGGTGTTCAAATACTTCTGTTCCTCACTGTATATTCTAAATGAATCTCCGAGTCAGTTACATAAACATCAGCAGAAGTACTAAACACACCAGTTACAGTATATGCAAACCAAAAGATTGTCAAGTTCACCTATGTCAGCAGTAGTAAAGCACCTCCTAGCATAGGATGCTAGGTAAATTTAGCTTTTGGCTCCTGTAGCAATTGTACGTACAAATATGGAGGCGAACATCCATTTTGCTAAAGATCCTCCATTTTGTGTCATTCTCACTCCAAATCAGCCCCCCTCCCTTTCTGTTGAATGGCAGGTGGTCTGGTGTGGCTGATTTCAGGAGTGCATCGGGCACAGCTGGATACACTCATGGTTTTAAATCCAATTAGCTAATTCCAGTGTGTCTGGCAGACTCTTTCTCGGAGCTGATCGTAAAGCTATAAACCCGCCAGTCGCTGGACTTGAAAGCATTCCGGAATAGCAGTAAAACACATATCTCATTTGGAAACCACTTTTTCATACACTTTCATAACTTCTCGTAGGAAATACATACAATTAAAAAAAACATATATCCAGAGAGGTCATTTTAATACAAGTCACCTGATACCTTACACCCCTAGATTGCACCTACCCGAGAGCAGAAAGCGATATCTCTTTAACCGTCACAGCCAGATATGTCATATGTGATGTCTGGGCGTTCAGAATATCATTCTGCATATTATCCTACCAGTGGATAGGATGCTACATGTACCTATGGAAGGTTATTGACCATGGTATAACTTGGGAGGCATTTTGGTCCTAGCTTGGGTCTCCGCCTAGACCCCCCTCCCCAAACAAGGTGATTGGCCCTTGGCTTCAGAGACACCCCCTGCTGGGGAACTACAAAATAGGCTGTCAGGCATGGAGAAGTACTTCTCCATGCCTCCATACTTCTCCATGCCTGTATTTCCTCGAAGTTTAGTTCTGCGTTGAGGGTCGTCTCCCTATGGCCACACATGAGGTAGCCCACCACCCACCAACACGCTAAAATGTACAAGTTTTTCACTAAACACCACACTAGACTGGAAAACACCAAGACTTTACCAATTATGTTGAAAAGCCCTTATCCTTATATGAAGAGCTTAAAAAATGGCATCCTTTAAGCATAAATGCAATATTTTTTGTTTTGATTATGGATAGAGAAGGGTAAGGTTAGAGTTACATTTCTAATACTCTCTGTGTCAACCTATTTGTTATAGTGACCATTGTCACTAAAACAGAAACTAAGGGTTATTCCAAACATTTAAGCTGTCAACAGAACAAGAAGTGAAAATTCTCTGATAGAGACATCTGTTCCAATATTTGCCCACTCTTCCTTGCAAAAACACTTAAAATCTGTCAGATTGTGAGGGCATCTCCTGTGCACAGCCCTCTTCAGATCAACCCACAGATTCTCCATCAGATCCAGGTCTGGGCCCTGGCTGGGCCATTCAAAACTTTAACTTCTTCTGGTGGAGCCATTCCTTTGTTGATTTGGATGTATGCTTTAGGTCATTGTCATGCTGAAAGGTGAAGTTCCTCTTCATGTTCAGCTTTCTAGCAGAAGCCTAAAGGTTTTGTGCCAATATTGACTAATATTTGGAACTCTTCATAATTCCCTCTACTTTGACTAAGCCCCAGTTCCAGCTGAAGAAAAACAGCCCCAAAGCATGATGCTGCCACCACCATGCTTCACTGTGGTTATGGTGTTCTTTTGTTGATGTGCAGTGTTGTTTTTGCGCTAAACATATCTTTTGGAATTATGACCAAAAACGTTCAACCTTGGTTTCATCAGACCATAACACATTTTCCCACATGGGAAAGTTCAGATGTGTTTTTGCAAACTTTAGCCGAGCTTGGATGTTTTTCTTCATAAGAAAAGGCTTCCATCTTTCCACTCTACCCCATAGCCCAGACATATGAAGAATATGGGAGATTGTTGTCACATGTACCACACAGCCAGTACTTGCCAGATATTCCTGCAGCTCCTTTAATGTTGCTGTAGGCCTCTTGGCAGCTCCCCAGACCAGTACTTTTCTCATATTTTCATCAATTTTGGAGGGACGTCCAGTTCTTGGTAAGGTCACTGTTGTGCCATATTTTCTCCACTTGATGATGACTGTCTTCACTGTGTTCCATGGTATATCTAATGCCTTTGAAATTTATTTTGTACCCTTCTCCTGACTGATACCTTAACAATGAGATCCCTCTGATGCTTTGGAAGCTCTCTGCGGACCATGGCTTTTACTGTAGGATGTGACTAAGAAAATGTCAGGAAAGACCTACTAGAACAGCTGAACTTTATTTGGGTTAATCTGAGGCAATTTAAATGATGGCCGGTGTGTACTGACTCCTATTTAACATGATTTTGATTGTGATTGCTTAATTCTGAACACAGCTACATCCCCAGTTATAAGAGGTGCGCACACTTATGCAACCACATTATTTTAGCTTTTTATATTTACTTCCCCCCCTAAAAGATTTCAGATTGTTTTACAATTTAATTGTACACTTTATAGGTCACGTTAAAGGTGGAAAAAGTTCTGAAATTATTTATCTTTGTTTTTTTACATCACAGAAACCTGACATTTTAACAGGTGTGTGTAGAATGTTTATATCCACTGTATATACACTTTAAGACTCATGAAAATTGACCTTTGCACTGATTCACTAAACTGTAAATTCCAAAAATGTGGTAATAAATTGCTCGGTTTTGAACCTAATAAAATAATGTTTTTGTGCACATCAATATGATTCAAAGGCATGCATATTCATATGCCAATATAGTTTGCACAAAAAAAATTTCCCTGCAAACTGGACTGTAAGCACACACTTTCATGTGCTTGAAGGCCAGAATACGACCACACCAGGGGCGGACTGATCATTTGGAAACTAGGGCACTGCCCGAGGTCCCGGGGTCAGTAGGGGGCCCCATGAGATGCCCCTGGTACCTTTTTCATAGGCTTTTTTGAGTTTGGGCAAGGACACAGGGGCCCCATAATCCCCTATTGCCCGGGGGCCCCATGAGTTGTCAGTCCGCCCCTGGACCACACAGTTCACGAAGAGTGATTCTGGCCTTTGATGCAGCTAGATAAGACAGTTTTCAGAAGCCATGGTAAGCAGCAGCAGCATCAGCAGCCTGTATTTCCTTCCAAATGAACAAAACTAATATAAAAAACTGGTATATGTCTCTGTATGTCTACTGTATGGCAAACCATGTTCGTCTTGGTCCTTCAAAAATCAATTATTTTACACTTATATTTAGGTGGATTTTGAACGGCCAAAATATTAAAGTAATGTGAAAATTATGTAACTGCCAAGTGCCAAAAAAATTAAACAAATAATAAATAAAACCATAAAACAAACAGTGAAATAATAGCTGCACTCAAAAATTACCAATACAAATACTCAATAAGTGATATCCAGTTATTGTTGCGCTATTGATAAAAAATATACTAATAGTGAGTCAATTATACTTTAAATGTGCTCCCACCAATAATATTATTACTCCAAGTAACGTTCTGCTGAAACTTTGTGATTTGTATAGTACTGCCTGGACTTTGAAGAAGGGGACATACCCCGAAAGCTTGTCCTCAAAATTGTATGTTAGTGCAAATAAAAAAAGTATCACAGACAGTACTCAATTGTTTCTGTCGCAAATGCACTAATACAGCTACAATGCACAATACAGCTACAATCACCTCAAGTCAAAATGCATGAAACACCAAACAATGAAAAAGTCTTTTGATGACCAAATCTTGATTATGATGAACAGCTGTGTCCACAATAATCCTCCACATGTGTAGTGAAACGTGCCCACCACCACAAAAAAACGCACTGCTCCTTACCGAATAATTAGACCCCAGATTATACAGTGAAGGAAATAAGTATTTGATCCCCTGCTGATTTTGAATGTTTGCCCACTCACAAAGAAATGATCAGTCTAAAAATCGAATGGTACTGTAGGTGGTCTAACAGAGCATGATGCTGAACATATCTTGCGTGTAACATTTTAGATGGAAGAGGTGTCACAGATTTCGCTATCTCTTGGAGTATCTTTCATAGCCAGCACCAGCAGCGTTTATGACTTACATGCTCGTTTGTCTTTGAAGTTTGTAAGTGTTTTTTATTTATATTAATAAATCATTTGTACGTTACCTCACTATCTAGAGTATTATCCTTTTTGACTGAGCACACAGCGGATCACAATAAGGGAGGAAGAGAGAAGGAGATATTACAAAATATTCAAATAGTGAACTTTTGTTGAAAAACATATTATTCTAATAATGAAAATTATGAACTTGTAATGGAAAACAGACAAAACCTATTAAAACCTAAGTTTAGCTAACATCTAAAATGTACAAATCTGCAAAAGAGACATAACTTACAGTTAGTATGATGTGTCCCTCATGCTGTTTCTTCTTATTTCTAGGGAAATCTTGCACTGTCCTACCCGCTAGCTCCCCCCTCCCGCCATTTCAATCTTCCAGCACGGTGAGGGTTAATACAGCTAAAGGCAGAGTTCTCCTAACAGAAGATGAATTAGCACAAGTGACACATCATACTAACTGTAAAATACAGTCATGTCCATAAATATTGGGACATCGACACAATTCTAACATTTTTGGCTCTATACACCACCACAATGGATTTGAAATGAAACAAACAAGATGTGCTTTAACTGCAGACTGTCAGCTTTAATTTGAGGGTATTTACATCCAAATCAGGTGAACGGTGTAGGAATTACAACAGTTTGCATATGTGCCTCCCACTTGTTAAGGGACCAAAAGTAATGGGACAATTGGCTTCTCAGCTGTTCCATGGCCAGGTGTGTGTTATTTCCTTGGAATCTGTTGCTGTCAACTCTCAAGATGAGATCCAAAGAGCTGTCACTATCAGTGAAGCAAACTATCATTAGGCTGAAAAAACAAAACAAACCCATCAGAGAGATAGCAAAAACATTAGGCGTGGCCAAAACAACTGTTTGGAACATTCTTAAAAAGAAGGAACGCACCGGTGAGCTCAGCAACACCAAAACCATATCACTTGCTGAAGACAAAACTGAAGGGAAAATGCCCCAAGAACAAGCAGGAACTGAAGACAGTTGCAGTAGAGGCCTGGCAGAGCATCACCAGGGATGAAACCCAGCGTCTGGTGATGTCTATGCGTTCCAGACTTCAGGCTGTAATTGACTGCAAAGGATTTGCAACCAAGTATTAAAAAGTGAAAGTTTGATTTATGCTTATTCTGTCCCATTACTTTTGGTCCCTCAACAAGTGGGAGGCACATATGCAAACTGTTGTAATTCCTACACCGTTCACCTGATTTGGATGTAAATACCCTCAAATTAAAGCTGACAGTCTGCAGTTAAAGCACATCTTGTTCATTTCATTTCAAATCCATTGTGGTGGTGTTTAGAGCCAACAATGTTAGAATTGTGTCGATGTCCCAATATTTATGGACCTGACTGTATGTCTCTTGTACTGATTTTTATGTTTTGGATTTTAGCTAAACTTCGGTGTTAACAATTCAATTAAAGTAGAACTAAAGCCAAAACTTGTTTTTTTCATTTTGGATAGAGTAAGGGAGAGTTATATTCCCTGTCCAGTTTGTGTCCCATTTGGGAGATTTCTCTCCACTCCCTTTCTAATATGCAAAACCGGATGAAAACAGGAAGTGGATGAAATTTTTTCCAAGTGATGAAATCCTTGGGTGTAACCAGGGTCACCAGATCTAGTGTCCCCATTTTAAAATTTCCCATCTCTCACTGTTCTGAGGACATACCAAAATATGAGATTTTTTTTTTTACTTTCACTTTCAATCATAATGGTAAACATAACATAGAGAGAGGATGAATCTCTCTAATGTATTACAGAAAGTAATAAAAACCTGACAGGTGTTTTAATCCCTCTCCACTGTATCCAAAACTAAAAAAAAGTTTTGCCTTTAGCTATACAGTAATAATCTTAAAAGTGCTTTATATTACTTGTCATCAAGTGATATAAAGATCAGCTATGATCAGCTATGAGGAAAGATTAGAGGAACTGAATTTATTCTATCTTGAAAAGAGGAGATTAAGGGGGATATGAGCAACATGTATAAATACGTCAGTGGTTCATATAGTGAACTCAGTGTAGAGTTATTCACCATGAGGTCATCACAGAGGACAAGGGGGCACTCTTTACATCTGGAGGAAAATAAATTTAATCTCCAAATACAGAAAGGTTTCTTCACAGTGAGAGCTGTGAAAATGTGGAATAGACTCCCTCAAGAGTTGGTTCTGGCCAGTTCAGTGGATTGCTTTAAAAAATGTCTGGATTCTTTCTTGGATACACAGAATATAACTGGATACTAACATTTATAGGTAAAGTTGATCCAGGGAGATCTCGGGGGATCAGGAAGGAATTTTTTTTCCCAACAGGAGCAAATTGGATCATGCTTTGCTGGGTTTTTTCCCTTCTTCTGGATTCTTTATAGGATTATAAATTTTTTTTCTTTTCATGGTTGAACTGGATGGACTTTTGTCTTTTTTCAGCCAGAATAACTATGTAACTATGTAACTATCTCCTATATACCATCAACTTTTAGCAGAAGCAACTTAACTGTCTCAATTCCACATTTAAATATCCACTTTAACACCTGAATATAACTGATGAATCTGCCATAAAATGTTCATGGCGTACTTACACTAAGATTGCCAATTTGAATGCAAACATTTATTTTTTCATGAATAGTGCATGTGAAAAGTCATTTCATAATGACATTATGAGGTTACTAAAAGGTTTTAATGGCAGAGAACTTAGAATGCAATAATATCCCAAAAATTAGATGTGCAAATGCATTCCAGCCTTTAATAAATCGAGACCTTTATCTGATAGGAAGTAATTCAGTGCGAATCCAACATCATAAATATTGCCCAGGCACAGGTATATAGATATTGTGAATTTTTTTTCTTTACAATCGAATGATTCAGAGGTTTGAGAAGTATGATAATGGCCCAGAGCATACAGTTTTGGTCATGTACAGTATGTTTATGGGCAAATCAGATTAAATTTGGATTCCCCAAAACTAAACTTAGTTTGCAGCTTTTCTTGATGGTAGACAGCCCATTGTTGGATTCCCGAGTTCTACTTTGGCTTATTCCTAGACTCTCTTTAGATGGTTAACCTGCTCTGGATAGTACTGATTAGGAGGAGGATACATTAACAGCAGGCCTGCGGTTTGTTTAGTCTTGCTAACTATATGTGACCAATCTGCAGTCTGCTTTAGGTAAAACAAACCACATCTATGAGAAAAAAAGTATAATTTCCCTGAAACTGTCTTCCACTTACAGTATTACATCTAAATACATTCTAACTGCAATGACTGCTTGCTGATAGCTCTGGTTCCATAAAATGAAAACCACAGCATATTTTCGTACAATGACCATGATGTCATATATGTCTGCACTGGATCCATCTAACAATGTTACATTGTTTTAGTAGCAGACATAATCTTTAATTCCAAGACTTTTTGATGGCAAACCAGGATACGAATGGTCACTGCACAGAGCACAGAGTGATTTCAAGCATTCCTAAGAAACCCCAAATTTGATACATGTTGAGCTTATTTGAAGAGAACCATAAATGTCTTTTGATTTTGACTACTTAATAGGGAGCCATGGAGGTAGTGTTTTTGTCTTGCTGATTATGCCTGCAGTAGCCAACCTGTCTGTGCAATATCAATGTACCAATTAGCAGGATCAGTCATTAGCCTGGATTGTATGCCATGTCTACAGACATGGCTGCTTATGTCAGTGCAGGCTATTATTTTATATACAACCGAATAATAGGGGAACGCCGCAGTCTGAGCAACATGAAACCTGTACTCAGGAAGTAGGGAGGCTGCTAACTGCTCATCTAGGTGAATGGCAGTGTTTTGGCTAGCATGCTGGTCCTTTGGCTTCAATACTTTAAGCCATTGATACAGAGCAAGTACGTGAATAAAGGCAGACAAACACAGGGTACCCAACCCCCCAGGTGTACTCAATGGTGATGTTTAAAGGTCCAAATTGTAAGCCAACTTATTATAGTGATCATTATATTGTATGAAATCCAGTCAAAAACAGATAAAAAAAACTGATGTTCAAAGTATACTCAAATACTAACATAAAGCTGTGTTAAGAGTCTTGCTAGAATGGATTCATGAATATTAATAGGGGGGGCTGAAATACTTTCTTTCTTGTGAAAACGTTGCCCCAGATTCTCATCAATGCACGCTACATGATTGAAGCCTTAGGCTACTGTGCACACAAACCTGCAAAGAGGATCTTAGCCAAATTTAACCATAATACTCCTCCTTAGATTATGAACACCAACAAGATTGTTGTATGCTCTGCCAAAAATGTAAAATTGAAGTCCAAATAAAAATTTTTTTGGTCCTACAATTCTCCATGAAGCCCCCACCAGTATTTCAAAAACTCTCCATATATATTTTTAAAGGGGGTTACACTTTACCTATTGAGTTTTTTAGTCAAGAAGGAACTCTGGTGAAATGGAGTAGATGAGAGCTATGAAAAGATAGTGGGTGATTCAATTCCTTATAGTTGAAATATCAAGGTAGACTGATCTTTTTCAACACGTTATTACAGAATACAGTTCATATTCTATAAAGATATGTCCACAAATGTGAATAAAAACAAGAAAACCATATGCCTAACGCAACTGTTTTCCCTAATATAATATAGCAACAGTGACTGCAGTTCATGGCTAGGTGTGAACCATTAAGATTATGTTCACACTGGGAAAACTGCTGGTATGAGCCCTGCAATTCAGACAGGAATACACTGCTGCTTTTATTTCTTCACCCAGAAATTCTACTCCAAGGTCAATTAAAAAGTTGCGTATTGAGGCAAGAACAAATCATTTCTTTATGTTTTCTTTCATTTCTTGTAGTTAAATGAAATTGATGAATGACCAAGCCAGGGAGCACAATGCGATTTATATATGAGAAATGATAGAAGGAATATAGGGAATGTGGTCAGGGCACTGCTATGCTTGCTTTTAATTTTCAAACTCTATAATGACAGGTGTTTAATACTCAGGTTGACTGGGAAACATTGACCTAGAAGCCAAATACACCCAACCTGCCCTTTCATGGTAGAAACAGATGTCTGTGGGATAAATAATATTTACCACGCAAAGTGTGCCATGGAGTCATATTGATTGGTGGACATGGCGAAAGGTTGGTGTTCCTAAAGACATAATTTATGATGACACATTTTTTCATGATTGGAGCTTCAGCTTCCTTTTTCAGCTTTCAGCATTGGTTGACATGACATCTTAGAGTCACAAAGAAAGCTGGTGCTGGAAGACTTTCCTCTGACAGATGCGATGATTAGAGATGAGCGAATCGAACCAGGCGAACCGGAATTCGATACGAATTTCAGGAAAAATTCGATTCGCGGCGAATCCGAATATTTGCCTACTTCGGGTGCGCGAATCGGATTTTTCCCGATCAGCCGGCAAAAGTGTCCCTGCAGAGAGCTCCGCTATTTCTGACAGTTCTCTGACAGAAGGAACACATGTACAGCGGTTGAAACATTGTATCTATTAGTTTCCATTTAGGATACAGATGTTTCAACCGCTGTACATGTGAAGAAGCTGTCAGAGAACTGTCAGAAATAGAGGAACTCTGCACATACACTTTTTGCCGGTTTGGAATTCTTATTTTCATCCTACTTCTTCTTCTTCTTCTTCTTCATCCTCATCCTCATCCTCAGAAGAAGAAGAAGAGGATGAGGATGAAGAAGAAGAAGTAGGATGAAAATAAGAATAATTCCAAGCCGGCAAAAATTGTATGTGCAGAGTTCCTCTATTCTGCAGATACACTTAGAGGAGCTCTGCTGATACACTTAGAGGAGCTCTGCAGATACACTTTTTGCCGGCTTGGAATTAATCTTATTTTCATCCTACTTCTTCTTCTTCTTCTTCATCCTCATCCTCATCCTCAGAAGAAGAAGAAGAGGATGAGGATGAGGATGAAGAAGAAGAAGAAGAAGAAGAAGTAGGATGAAAATAAGAATAATTCCAAGCCGGCAAAAAGTGTATGTGCAGAGTTCCTCTATTCTGCAGATACACTTAGAGGAGCTCTGCTGACACACTTAGAGGAGCTCTGCAGATACACTTTTTGCCGGCTTGGAATTAATCTTATTTTCATCCTACTTCTTCTTCTTCTTCTTCTTCATCCTCATCCTCATCCTCAGAAGAAGAAGAGGATGAGGATGAGGATGAAGAAGAAGAAGAAGAAGTAGGATGAAAATAAGAATAATTCCAAGCCGGCAAAAAGTGTATGTGCAGAGTTCCTCTATTCTGCAGATACACTTAGAGGAGCTCTGCTGATACACTTAGAGGAGCTCTGCAGATACACTTTTTGCCGGCTTGGAATTAATCTTATTTTCATCCTACTTCTTCTTCTTCTTCTTCATCCTCATCCTCATCCTCAGAAGAAGAAGAAGAGGATGAGGATGAGGATGAAGAAGAAGAAGAAGTAGGATGAAAATAAGAATAATTCCAAGCCAGCAAAAAGTGTATGTGCAGAGTTCCTCTATTCTGCAGATACACTTAGAGGAGCTCTGCAGATACACTTTTTGCCGGCTTGGAATTAATCTTATTTTCATCCTACTTCTTCTTCATCCTCATCCTCAGAAGAAGAAGAAGAGGATGAGGATGAGGATGAAGAAGAAGAAGAAGAAGAAGTAGGATGAAAATAAGAATAATTCCAAGCCGGCAAAAAGTGTATCTGCAGAGCTCCTCTAAGTGTATCTGCAGAATGTCATTTATGGAAACAAATAGATACAATGTTTCAACCGCTGTATGGAGTGAATGTCCCAGAACTGTCAGAAATAGACTATTTCTGACAGTTCTGGGACATTCACTCCATACATGTCCCAGAACTGTCAGAAATAGACTATTTCTGACAGTTCTGGGACATTCCCTTCATACAGCGGTTGAAACCGCTGTATGGAGCGAATGTCACAGAACTGTCAGAAATAGACAGAAACTGTCACAGAACTGTCCTTCTTCTCATCCTTCTCCTTCTTCTCATCCTTCTTCTCATCCTTCTTCTCATCCTTCTCCTTCTTCTCATCCTTCTCCTTCTTCTCATCCTTCTCCTTCTCCTTCTCCTCCTTCTCCTTCTCCTTCTCCTTCTTCTCATCCTTCTCCTTCTTCTCATCCTTCTCCTTCTCCTTCTTCTCATCCTTCTCCTTCTTCTCATCCTTCTCCTTCTCCTTCTCCTTCCTCGTCTCCAAGGGCATTTAAATTAAAGGTACAGTGTTCTGCACTAATTTAAAGGCTCTCTGAAGCCTAGAAACCCTTTTTATAAGTTAACTTCGTAGCGAATTAATTCGCATCGAATCGAATTTCTTCCTGGAATTCGCCGAATCAGCCGAATCGAATTTTTGAAAAATTCGCTCATCTCTAGCGATGATCATAGGTCTGAATGGGGAGCAGGTAGCTATATAACGCTCACAGTATATCACTAACTGGGTGTCCTACTTATGAATGTCTGATCAGGGAAGTATCTTAATTCAGGGCCACCAGCCCAAGATATCTTATTAATATTGACCCAAAGGGCAAATGCCCACATCATAGATACTGCATCTAGAACCAGCTGTGCTCTTCTGCGTGGTTCTCTAAAGAATAATTACCTAGACACAGGTATTGTCTGAACACCTTGAACATTCCTTAAAGCATTTAAAATTAAAATTTGCAGAAGATACTGTATCCATTCAGAATGACTGCTACCTCTCTGATTCCTAGACCTTGAAAAACAGAAGCAGTCAGATATTTTAGTGAACTGCCGCCATTTGGGTAAATGCTTTGGATTCAATGGGGTAAGTGAAATTAAGGTAGTTTTGGTGATTTTTAAGGTTGCAATGGTCTGTAAATGGTTCATTGTGGTTAAGGAAGCTTCTCTTAAATAACTTCAACATATTCTTCATAAAAAAAAGAAAAGAAAATATAACCCTAACTCTAATGGTAATTCTAGACTAGTGCTGACCCCCAACCCCAACACTAGCTCCATTTATGGGTTTGCTTGCAAATATTTATATATTCTTAACAAGCTTCAACAGTCCTCAATAACCTCTGTAGTTGAAGGCTCTGTGGAGTACTTTATCTTCCCAATTTACTCATATGTTCACTTTCATCTTTTCTCACTAATTCCTTTTCTATGGTTTGACAGCCTGCCAGCCATCTAATCTCTAATGTAAAAAATCACAGAGCAAGTGAACAGGAATTGGGAGGGGCTGAGCATTGAAACCCAACCATTGAATCCACTGCTTTTCTGATGAGCACTGAGGATTAATCCTCCACAGTGTCCTCATTCACAAAGGTCAGTGAGGGCATATTTTGGTGCATATTAACTGCTTGAAAATGTGTGAATGTTTGAATACCCATAGCATGGCCAAAATTCTTCCTTAACCCTAAACAATTTGAATATAAACAAATTTTTAAGATCAGCTTGTCAACTAATCTATAATGGTATTTTTAATTAACAAAAGAATACCATAGCTGTAGAAGATATTTTGATTTCTGTTTCCTCTTACTTTTAAGAGCTCTGTAGAATACAATTCAACCTGTAGCATTTAGAATTTTATGGCCACTGTGGTTCAAACAAAAGCTGGTTTTCCAGTATTGTTTTAGCATAAAAAGAAAATATTGAATTCGTCTTCCCTTCTTTACTTTCCAAAAAGTTTGAAACCCAAACTATAATTCAATGGAGTAGGTGTGGCTTTCTAATGTTTCCTAGCCTTGCTCTGGGACCTATGAGCTAATTTCACAATCGGCAGCTGCCCCCACTGAAAGATCTCCATTCCCCTTCTGTTCGTGGTGGGATCATCATTCATTTCTGATCTTAGTCTGTAAATGAATCTTGTGATGATATACAATATATTACACCCCAAATATGAATATAGCCAGATTACCACAGTATACAATATGCTGTGTATTATTAGATTGATTACATATTTTGAGACTTTTGAATGTGATACAGAGATATTATGAAAAACAAACCAGTTTGGCTCTACACCCCAAACACTGGAGTCACTGGGTACTGGTGAAATTTAAGATATATATACAAAATCTATTTTTTGTGACTACTTTAGGTGATTCAAATATGTAAACCAAATACAACTATATGCATATATACTGTAAATATGTCATTTTACCAAAACAATCTTTCAGGCCTATATCTTCACCCCACACATGGTAGAATTTACATGACACATGTTTCAAGTTTGGACATTGTATATAGTGTAGACAGTGCTGGAAATGAATAGTACTGGGACATCAAAAGCTGGTTTGTTTGTTCCTGCAAATCCTGGTCATCTTTTCATAAGTAATCATACCGCAAACACTCCCCCTGGCAACAGGAAAGGAGCCTGCCAATTAGTATGGTAGTGAGAGCCCACACAGTAGATCAAATGGCAGACACTCCTCCTTCAGATCAGAAAGGAGTCTGCCAAATATAATTATGATAAAGTTTCACACTGTGAGTCATACGGCCGACACTCCTCTTTGGTATAGAAAGAAGCTTGCCAAGTATTGTGATCATTAAATTCCAGATAAATAAACATATATCCAATCCTTGATGGTGTTCCTGAGCAATCCCACAACTCAAGGGAAACCCTAACTGAATTGCCCCACCAATCTATAATTAACTCTGTTTTGTAAAGCGCTGTGCAAACTGTGTGCGCTATCCTGTATCATAATAATAATAATTATTATTATACAGCTTAACTGATTGTTTAGCATAACAGGTAATTCAAGTCCAGAACATAGCATCTAAAGATATGCAAGTCACAACATAGGTAATAAATCAAAGACAATAAAAAAGACATCCAAGGTAGCTGAATGCACCAGTTGGTATATGCATCTAGAACAGTATAAATGTATCAGTGAAATCCAAAAGGTGAACCTTCTGGTCATAAATAATATTTACTAGGTATATGTCCAGATAGAAAAAAAGATACGAGAGGCTCACCAAACCTCAACAAGTGAACCATGCAGTCCACGGATATAAATATACGTAGATGTACTAGTATGCCCACAAGCAGGCCTGTGAGGAGTTTTAGGTGGGACCCACTAGGTAGCCCACTTAAGAGTGTTATCTTTTCAAATCCTTACAGGAAGGAGAGTGACTTCACATCTTGACTGGCAGGATCTCTTATATAGCGTGGGAGAAGTTGGCTAAGAGGAGTAGGTTGCTAGCCATGGGAAGGACAGCCATGAAAGGGAGCAGCATCTAGAAGTAGATACTTTATCCTTTCCTTCCCCTTGGAGTGGTTCCTCTGGAGATGGGCACAAGGGATACCCCAGATGAGACTAACGACTGCTTTTGGAGAGAATTGTTTCTTTTAAACTCTGTTTGGCCCAAGGCCTGTGTTGACTATTATATATTGCAAATCTTCAGTAAATAAAAAGTTTATCTACATACAGCCTTTGTGAGTTTTTCAGATGTAGCACTACCCCCTTAGGAGTTGCTGCAGATTTGGGTCACCTATAGTCCTGCACAGCCAGGCAATTTGCATTCTTCACATTCTTGCATTCTTCTCTTACCCCTCGTACGTTGTTTGTTGTTGTTGTACTGTGCCATGTATTGTCCCCCCTCTATTGTACAGCGCTGAGCAAACCCTTTGGCGCTATATAAACTCGTAGTAATAATAATAATAATAATAATAATAATAATTTGCATCCAGGAGACAGTAGTCAGTCCTTGAACTTGTTTTTTTTATTAACCACTTGCCTACTGGGCACTTATAACCCCTTCCTGCCCAGGCCAATTTTCAGCTTTCAGCGCTCTTCAGCACTTTGAATGACAATTGCGCGGTCATGCAACATTGTACCCATATGAAATTTTTATAATTTTTTTCACACAAATAGAGCTTTCTTTTGTGGGTATTTAGTCGCCACTGGGTATTTTATTTTTTGCACTATAAACAAAAAAAGAGCAAAAAATGTTAAATCACTGATGTGCGTTGATGAGGCTGCACTGATACGCAGCACTGATGGGCACTGATAGGCAGTACTGATAGTCATTGATAAGCAGCACTGATGAGGTGGCACTGGTGAGCATTGATGAGGAGGCACTGATGATGCTACACTGATATGCAGCAATGATGGGCACTGATAGGCAGCACTGATGGGCGACACTGATGGGCGGCACTGACTGACAACACTGACTGGCAACACTGACTGACAGCACCGACTGGCGGCACTGCTGGGCACTGATGGGCACTGGTGGGTGGCACTGCTGGGCAGTACTGCTGGGCACTGATCATCAGGGCACTGGCCATCAGTGCCCTGATGATCAGTGCCGATCTGCTCTGTGACAATTGCAGGTTATTGGCAGTACTTTCCTCACGCTGTGACAGCATGAGGAAAGTGCAGCCGATAACCGGCACCTGTATTTGCTCTGTGATTTACTGTGTCATTTTTTTGTGTGTGCCCTATCAAGCCTGTTACTGCTGAGTGCTCAGTGCACCCAGTGCAGTTATTTAAAGTGTGTGAAATTTTATGTTGTTGAACTGTTTACTTTTACTACTAGGTGGTGGTAAAGCTCCAGATGGATTTTACATTAATGTGTTTCTTTGTGACAAGGGATAATGCATTGGAATGCATTGGAATGTTATCCTTGAGGGGATAGTGTTCCAAAATAAAGGAGATTTTGATGGATATATTGTCATTGTTCTGCTCTTTCAGATAATTATTTAAGAGGTCTTCTGCACTTCCAGAAGAAAGTATTGCACTGTTGTCTGTATATTTGTTATGTGCTGCAATGATTAGACAGTGGTAAGGATCTACCTTATAAAAGTACCTATCACTGCATGGCTAACTGGCTTGTGACAGCCTCTATTGAACTGCAATTGCTTTGTTTTCTAAATATTTAATTTATGTGAAACCTCATTAATTTTTTATGCTGTTATCATTGTCTACCCCTTTGCACCCTACCCATCCACTGTAATGCAGGATACTCCACTCTTGAGTGCTAGAGAAACTGTCCTGGCCTATGAGGTCAAGGCCTTTTTTTTTTCTTTCTGGGGGGGGGGGGGGGGGTAGGGAGTAGATAGAAGGTCAGGCATTGGATTATGAATATTTATCTGTGGAGAAGATAAATGTTTTAGAGGGTCTTTTCAAAGTGTCTCTCCTGGGGCCTCTGCCCCTAAGAGGCAGCCTGTGTTACTGAAAGGCTGTTGTGCCTTGAGGGTCAGATGCCAGAGGTTGCTGCAAGGACTGTGACTGATCTCTCAGACTAGCTGGCTGTCCCTTCTACCTCCAGCATTATTTAAGGATACTACGGAAGGACTTTGCTTGAGAATCTGTCCTGTAATGCCTGCATGTGTTCTGGAGTTTCCTACACCTTCATTCCTCTACCCACCTGTGTTCAAATACTGCAAAAAGACAACCTTAGACTGATCCTGAATTTTGTAGATGTGCTGTGTAATTGGTACCCAAGCCTGGCAGCTTCTGAAAAGGTAAAAGAGACATGGGTTATTTCCAGCGATCCCTTTGAGGTTGAGTGCTACATTAAACTTCTCCGCAATGTCTATAGCTACAGAGGTGATAGACAGAGGTGATTTAAAGTGTCTTTTATTGCTTCATAAGTATAGAAAGATACTTAGTGTACAAAGTTTAGACATTGGTTTACTTTAAAGCTTGAGAAATGTTTATGTATTAGGTGTATGTTTTCCTTGGCCCTTTCCTGCCATCCATATGCATAAATGTGGCAGCATGGAGTGAGCCTTATTCCACATATATGCATTGCTATTTTGTGCTGGGAGCACATTCAATGAGTACTGTGATGGAGCTGTCACTGACAACTACTAGACACATACTGACCACAGGACAGGCCAATTGCAGCGATATCATAGATTGGGAGCCCATTAAATGCCTCCAACATTGCGATTCTTTTACTGGGTTGGCGGGAAGGGGTTAAAGTGCTTTTACTGCAAAGAGGGCTGCAGGAAGTCTCCTAAAGGTTACCCTATATCCCAAGATGCAAACCATACAGCTCCTGTTACTGTACAAGTACAATGAGCTATTGTTTCCCAATGAATTAGTATTGTAAATGACCCATCGCTCCGACCCCCTCCAGTAAAAATAAAACATAACCGTTGTTTTCACAAGGTGCTTTATTGGAGCTGTAGCAATTCCTGGTAATTGGTTCTATTGCTGCATACATCACTCTGATAGTTTTTCCTTGCTTATCATCAGCAGTGCATGAAATGATACAGGCCGAGCACTCGCACGATTCCATTGTGTGCAGGGAACGCTCTGAAAAATTTATGAATAACTTTGGCACTGGATGTTATTTTAGGAACCCTGAAGCGGGTTGCCCCTTTCCCTTGGCCTCCACCCTCTCTGCTTCTGATGAAAGGCAACTCTGTCACAGAAGCAGGAAAATGCTGAAAAAGCCTCTTTCTATTAGCTGCTGACTAGAGATTTGATTAGCGAGCAGTCACCCTGGGTAAACAGTCTGTTTTGAAGCACGGGGTACTGGACAAGTGAGACGTAAAAGCCTAATGTGATCAGATTTGTATTTACCATAAAGCTCTCAAAGGCCCATGCCTGGCTTAACAGTAAAGCACAGCAATCCTGATTTCTGTAAAAATAATTTCATTTCTTTTTAAAAGAATTAGCAGAGGAAATAAATCAGTGTGTGGGCTTATTCTATATAACATCCCTTTGATCCAATTATATCAAAAGAATAAAATTGGATACAATGTATTACAGCATGGATTAACAATTGGTCTATATGCAGCATGCTCATGACATCATCAGACCTTCCTGCATAAGCAGAAGTGACAACATTTATTTCATTATTAGACCCAAACAAAGGTATCTCAGAACTGTCCAATAAAGATAAGGATCTGTTTTGTAAAATGGAGGGATGAAAAAGAGTCAAAGCTGAGCGCTGTAAAATGGATGGATGAAAGAGAGTCAAAGCTGGACGCCACCATGGACAGATTTCCATTGAAACGGGAGTGCATCTAAGGTCCTTTTTAATTCAGCACTTGTACCTCCTAGGCCAGTGGTGGAAAACCTATGGCACGTGTGCCGCAGTGGACACGCAGAGCCCTCTCTGTCGCCATGCAAGCCAAGTCACTCCAGCATCGCCCCAGCAGCCAAGCATCAGATAACAATGCACATAGGGGCCATGCACATGCTCGGAAAAGAGTAGCAACGCCAGGCGACAGCGGCGACTCATTCAAGCTTTCGCATTGCCGGTCAGTGTGCTTCCAAGGATATATATATTGGACTGGCTGTGAGTTTTAATACATTCATTTTTATTAACACAAGATTTTAGATTGTGCTGGCAGTCAGTGGAACTTTGCCCATTTGTGCTGGTGGTCCATGGAACTTTGCCCCCTTATGCTGGCGGTCAGTGGAACATTGCCGCCTTGTGCTGGTGGTCAGTGGGTTGTTTTTTCTAAACTAAAACTACAAACTAAATTCAAGTTTAATTGCAGAATTGTCACTTTTCGATAAATAAGTGGGTTTTGGGTTGCAGTTTGGCACTCGGTCTCTAAAAGGTTCGCCACCACTGCCCTAGGCTATATTTGGCTGGCATCTGTCACATCACTTACAGGAAGATGGTGAGCCAATCATCCCAAAGGTTTGGGATTACAGGGTGCAAACACCAAACTAAAGAGAGTGTTGGCTGCATTCATGTTAATATGGAAACCTGATCACACAAATCAGCTGGGTCAGTTGCTTGTCTATATGGGGCCGGAATTATTTTACCCTCAATTAGATGAAGATGACCTGAATGTATCCTCTTTAATCCCCATTAAAAGCTTGAATTTAAATTAAACACACACTGTTTAATTTACATTGTCCCTTCTCTTTCTGTATGTGGATGATGGCACTATAATTATTTAAATGAAAAAAGTACCTTTTTGCTAATCAATATACAGCTGTCACATGACCCATCTCTTTCCCAACCTGTTTGCAGGGAAACATAAGCAGGAGGAGCTTCTGGTCCTCTGCTGATGGTAGCATGTTCAAATTTTAAAAAACAGGCTTTGGGATACAGAGTAAAAATAACTCAATAATATCAATAATATAAATAATCATAAAAATATATACTTGAAATCAAATCTTTATTATTTTTTGGCAATAACATGGTTTGGGTGTATTTCTGCCAATCACAGGCTGTGTCACACCCCTCCAGCCTGTGTCTCAGAATAACAGGGAGGTGAAGCCTCCATCAGTCAAGATGTAATATCCCATTCCCCCATTGGGTTTAGCTGGTTAGTGGGCATGGAATAAGAGGGAGGGAGTGGGCTGTCATTTACAACTGTGTACATGCCCACATGTGTCACTCTATAGTCACATGGGCTGCTCAGTAGGGAGGAAATCCTCAGCAACTGAACATGTTCAGTAGCTGTCAAAAATGCTTTGCAAAATGCTGAACTGCATTGGGGACAGAAAAGGGAGATAGAGACCAGCAGGATCAACCAGTTTTTTTGCAGAATACAGAAAACTAATCCCAAAGTGAATGAGTGAGTTTGAACAGCATGTAATGCAGCATTTATTGATAGTTTTTTTAGGATGTGGATTTAGTGACACTTTAAGGCTGCTATACTTTAATTCAAGCACCACGTAGCTCGAAAAAAGTCAATTTAAGGAGCCAGCTGAAAAAAATGAATACGATGCAGGCAGTGTCCTGGTATTCTGACAGCCATTGGAGCTGGCTATCAAAATAAAGCGGTGATTTGTCCATCTACGCTGTTTGGCATTGATGAAGGAATTTGCTAGATTTCTATTGTTCAGCCCACAAGCTACACAAAAAGATCTGCAAGTGTATATTTAGGTTTATTCTTTATACTGTATACAAGTAATGTAAGAACATGTGTGTCTTGATACTATCCACTTTTATTTCCTCACATAACAGAACTTAGACATGGAGAGAGAAGGCCAACATAATGGGATGAGAATAAGCTACGTGGCTGTGAACATGTTGATGGAAGAAAGCAGAGTTCAGTAGAGAGATGACCTAATCAGTGGGTTGCTTCTTCTTCATTGGCCAGTCATTAACCGAGTCTGGGTCCTGCTCTAGTGTTGTAGCTGCAGTAAAGGTCCCAGTGCTGGCTATGCTGTCTAGCAGTTTTTGATGGATCACAAGACTGGGAGTTTATGGGTCCAGCTTTTGTTTTTAAACTTGTTTTATTGAAAATGCATAGGTAAAAAAACATACATTCAGAAACGTATATGCCAATGGGTTCAGCTTTAATAAAAATTCTTCCAAGACTCCCAAATCTGATTGTCACATTATCAACAGTTCTTATTCTTTCATTAAAGTATAATGAAAGTCAAAACGTTTTAAAATTGTGGACAGAGTGGACAGGAATCAGAATATCTGCCATGTTTTTATTGCTGTCTGTGTCCCCTGTTAGGGAGATTCACCAGAACAGGAATAGAGGGGTAACACTAATACTCGTGACTCTGGTGCCAACAAGGGATTCCCTCTTTTGGAGGAAATTCCTCTAAATTCCTGTTTTGGCTATGGGACAGGAAATGAAGGAAAAGCTCCTCAATGAGACACAGATGGCACAGGGATTAGAACCGTTCGCAGTTATAGTGCGATGAACACATAATTTGTTGTACTGACAGTCCCATGAATTTTTATGCTTATGTGTAATTAAAACCATCTCTTACTCTATGCAAAATGAATAATGTTATCTTTGGTTCTACTTTAAGGTGTATCGCGGACATCTTTGGTATACATAAAGAAACTGGAAGGTCTGCTTTAAACTAGCCTGAGATTATGCAACCCGTGGTTGCAGGAAAGAAAATCACTCGATTACCCCATCAACACACAGTAAGTGTTGATGAGGAAATCTCTCCCACAGTGATATCGTGTTCTCCAGGTAGGGGCGCGGGGGGGAGCCGTTCACAGTGATCACAGTGATCATTGCTAGTGGCTATAGCCGCTGGAAATAATCTCATGAAAAATTTGACAGGCTGTTTGTACCCAATCAAATTGGGTGCAGTCAGCCTGCTCATAGATGGTTCGAATCTCGGCCTGTCCCTGCTGAACCAGCCGAGATTCAAACCAATTATGGTCAGTTTTACTGGTCATCCATCTTGGTGCTGATATCATGAGCTGTAATCTTCATTTTCACAATATCTGATGGACATCAGAGCAAGTCCTTAGCCAAAGCAAAATGTAGCTGTGATGTGCTCTACTGATTGTATGTTTTAGACCAGGGGACTCTGAACTTTCTAAACAAACGGCCAGTTTACTATACTTTAGAGGGGCTGGACTGTGGCCAGTGGTAGTAGAAAATGTCTTTGCATCAGTAACAATGCCACATCCTTGGTGTCCATGAGAGGAATAGTGCCCCATTGTTAGTGTCACTGAGAAACTGTGGGGGATGGAGTGGTTGGAAGCGTAGAGAATACCAGTATTAGCAGGGGGTGGGATAGGCTTCCCTGAAGAGATTTTCAATGATCGCCTAAAGGTAAGTAGAGTAGGTGATAGTCTGATAGAATGGGCTAGGGAGTTCCAGAGGATGGGTGACGCCCTGGAGAAGTCTTGGAGACAAGCATGGGAGGAGGAGATAAGGGAGCTAGAGAGTAGGAGGTCTTGCGAGAAGTGGAGAGTACGGTTTGGGTGATATTTAGAGATAAGATCGTATACTGTATGTAAATTGGGGCAGTGTTGATGGCTTTATATGTCATTGTTAGTGTTTTGAATTTTATCCGTTGGGCAACTGGGAGCCAGTGGAGGGATTGTCAGAGAGGGGTGGCAGATACAGAATGGTTAGTAAGGTGGATGAGCCTGGCGGCAGCATTCCTGGTAGACTGGAGTGGGGATAGCCTGCGATGAGGTAGACCAATGATGAGGGAGTTACAGGAGTCGAGGCGTGATATGACAAGGGAGTGAATAAGTAGCTTAGTGGTGTTCGGGGTTAGGAACGGCATATCTTGGAGATGTTGCGGAGGTGAAGTCTACATGATTTTGCCAGCGATTGGATCTGGGGCTGGAATGACAGATGGGAGTCTAGGATTACACCTAGTACCCTGGCATGGGGGGATGGACTGATGATTGTGTTACCGATATTTATGGTGAGGTCAGTGGAGGTGGCACGGGCAGGGGGGAATACTAAGAGCTCAGTTTTGGAGAGGTTGAGTTTGAGGAAATGGAGTGACATCCAAGCCGATATGTCACTTAGTAGGCTAGTGATGCGAGTGGAGACTGAAGGGGTGAGGTGAGGGGTAGACAGATAGATTTGCGTGTAATCAGCATAGATATGGTACTTGAAGCCGTGGGAGTTTATCAAGTACATCACTTGATTTGTACATACTGTAAGCTCTAATTTATGAATGATGCCTGAAAAGCTGTTTGCCATCTTCCTTCACAGAGCCACAGCTCCTCTGATGCACAGAGAAGACCCCCACTGTCAAAATGACAGTCAGGACTCCCAAGATTAAAATTAACCTATGACTAGATCTTGCACATTAAAGTTTGTACCGATTTTTAATCTCTATATTTATAATTGAGCAGAAATTAAATTTTCTAAATTCTGACAGCTAATGAAATCCTAGCTTTTTTATGTAGAGCAAATCTTGCAGGCCACCAGCCCTCTAAGCGAAACATACACCAGATGTTTCTGAGCATTAGAAACTGACTAAGACCTACTGCTGTGACCTATGAGGACCCTTGATAATGAATAACTTCACATCAAAAGCAACTAGAGAGATCAGTAACGGCCTATCTATACTGCTTGTTGAGAATATGTAAATTATTTCATTTTCACATGTGCACTGTAAGGTAAAGGGCTCTCTTGTAAAATACGGAATTCTGCTCCAATTCTGCTGCCTTTGTATCAGCTTGGTACGGAGTACATGAATACTAACTCTGCTCGGCTGTTCCATTTTTCAAGTCTCCTTAAGTAAAATCAGGGACCAGGAGGGGGTTAAGCTTATTACTATGGCAGCCAGAAGTGGAGGATGGCATGTTAAGTGCTGCCTCAAACAGCACTGACCATAGTGCCTAGTTCTCCTTTGAAAGAAAAAATACCATAACCTTGTGAAAACAGAGCAATAATTAATCTTTCTTTACTTTCAACTTCAGGCTTCAACCTGGATCCAGACAGATAAAGTTCAGATCAATATTATGTTACAGGGGAAGGGGTCTGCCTAGCAGAGATTAGAATGTAGCCACTTGTGCTAAGTGTGGTTAAGATCTAACAATGCTCTATTTTTTCCTTTCAAACCTGAAAGCAGCTGCAAAGTAAATATCATTGGAAACTCATACTTGTGCTATCCGCAAGTCTTCATTGTTGGTTTGGCTACAGCATTCTGACTTGCAGATAAGAGAACTTGGATGAAGTCTCCTACTGAAATCAGATATTCTGCAAATCCTCTCATCGCCTCATTACACTTATGACCTATTATAAGAGACCAGGGAATGCACATTTTACCATTTTTACATGGCTTTTATTCACTTTGTGGTGTACAGCAAAACCATCTATTTTAGAAACAAGCTGCTTAATCTTATGGGGCTGAGAGCATATACAACTGTCTCTTTATAGATCCATGAGTAACATATGCCAAGCCACAATAAATATACCCTTTTTCCACAATTCTCAGATGGGGATTGGCAGTCATATTAGGACTACCCATGAAACAAGCTGCTTCTGTATTTACTGTATTATATATATCAGAACGAACGATAGTAAATAGAATTATAAACATAGAATAGCACATAGTACCTGCTTACCACCCAAACTTCATTCCCTGCTTTTGTTCTGCTGGAAAATAATTAGAGATGTGCACAACTAAAAAATGAGTAAATCATTTTGTTTCGTCATATTTGTTATGTTAAAATTATTTGTTTTTGGATATTGTTTTATATATTCAGATTTGGATCTGTATAATGTATTATATTAGACATCGCCAATGCTCAGACTTCCACCCCACCTTGCCTCCCTCCCATGATAACCCCCTCAACACTCCCTTCCTCTGACCTCACAACTGCCCAGACCCCCACCTAACATCCCGCACACTAAAACCCCCCCAACACTCCACTCCTTCGACCTTGCTACCACTGAAGAGGTCACTAAGGTCTTCTCCGAAGCCCGCCTCACCATCTGCCCCCTTGACCCTGTCCCCTCACAACTCCTACAGTCACCCTCCTCCTCCATCCTACGCTCCCTCACCCACATCTTCAATCTCTCCCTCTCTACTGGCGCATTCCCCTCCCCCCTAAAGCACGCGCACATCACCCCCATACTCAAAAAACCCTCCCTAGACCCCACCGACCTGAACAACCTTAGACCCATCTCCCTGCTGCCATTTACATCCAAACTCCTCAAGCGCTTAGTCTATAATCGCCTAAGCTCCCACCACAACGACAGAAACCTCTTTGATCCCCTACAGCCTGGCTTCACCAAAACCGCCCTACTCAAACTCACCAACAACCTGCTAAGCGCCAAAGCTAATGGCCACTACTCAGTCCTCCTACTCCTCAACCTCTCCGTGGCCTTCGACACAGTTGACCACCCCCTCCTCCTTAAAAAACTATACTCCCTTGGGATCAGAGACTCCGCTCTCTCCTGGCTCTCCTCCTATCTATCCCAGCCCTCCTTCAGTGTTACCTATAATGCTGCCACCTCCCCCTCCCTCCCCCGCTCTGCTGGGGTCCCCCAAGGCTCTGTCCTCGGGCCCCTACTCTTCTCCATCTACACCTCCTCCCTTGGCCAACTGATACACTCCCACGGCTTCAACTACCACCTCTACGCCGATGACATGCAAGACTACCTCTCTACCCCTCGCCTCACCCCTTCAGTCTCCGCCCGAATCACCTGCCTACTGAATGACATATCATACTGGATGTCGCTCCACTTCCTCAAATTAAACCTTTCCAAAACCGAGCTCCTAGTTTTTCCCCCCAGCCCGTCCCCCCCCCCCAACCTCTCCATTACGACCAATAACGCCACCATCAGTCCCACCCTGCAAGCCAAAGTTCTAGGTGTCACTCTAGACTCCAACCTATCCTTCCAGCCCCATGTCCAATTGCTGGCAAATTCATGCAGGCTCCCCCTCCGCAACATCTCCAAAATACGTACGTTCCTAACCCCAGACACTACTAAACAACTCATTCACTCCCTTATTATCTCACGACTCGACTACTGCAACTCCCTCCTCATCGGCTTACCTCATCACAGACTCTCCCCGCTTCAGTCTATCCTGAACTCAGCGGCCAGACTCATCCATCTTACCAATCGCTCCGTATCCGCCACCCCCCTCTGCCAATCCTTCCACTGGCTACCAATTGGCCAACGCATAAAATTCAAACTACTAACATTGATGTACAAAGCTATTCATAATACTGCCCCAAACTACCTCACCGACCTAATATCCAAATACCACCCAACACGTACTCTTCGCTCCTCACAAGACCTCCTACTCTCCAGTTCCCTGGTCTCCTCCTCCCATGCCTGACTCCAGGACTTCTCTAGGTCTTCCCCCATCCTCTGGAACTCACTACCCCAATCCATCAGACTGTCATCTACCCTCCTCACCTTTAGGCGCACCCTGAAAACCCATCTCTTCAGGGAAGCCTAAACTGCCCTCACCTAAGAGCCGATCTCCTCCACTCCTCCTACCACTCCATCCCCCACAGCCATTTCCTCCTGTACCACTATCCCCTCCCTCCTAGATTGTAAGCTCCAAGGAGCAGGGCCCTCGAACCCCTCGTGTATTGTATTGTTACTGTATTGTCTCATGTACTGTCCCCCACTATAATGTACAGCTCTGAGCAAACTTTTTGGCACTATATAAATACTGTATAATAATAATAATAATATATTCATTGTTTCTGAATCAATTTGCCTTATCTTTAGTGACTTGCTTTGCGACTTTGGCTAATCATAAAAACAGAAAGTAAACAAAAGAGGCATTGGAAAAAAAATACAGCGTGGGGTCCCCCACTGATCCATATCAGGCCCTTCTGGTCTTTGGGATTTTTCTTAGTGGCAAAACAGTTACTAGTTGGATATATCCTTGCTTGGATAAAGCATTGAGAATGTCACAGAGGCAATTCATGATGTTCCTTGCATGTATTGACTATGCTTATTTTGCAGCAGGCAACAGCTACTGGATCATGTGAAGCGAGATATTTAAGCAATTTTGAACTATCTTTTGCCCTTTCCACCAAGAGTGTTAAAGTTGAGGCGAAAACTGCAAGAACTATCTGTGTTTAGCTGCACATCATTTGCCATAATAAATAGAGATGAGAAAATTATTCAAAAATTCGGTTCGGCTGATTCGCCGAATTCGCGGAATAAATTCGCTTCGAGCCGAATATATTCGCTGCGAATTTAACTTATAAAAAGGGTGTTTCTAGGCTTCAGAGAGCCTTTATATTAGTGCAGAACACTGTACCTTTAATTTAAATGCCCTTGGAGTCTGCTGGGGAAGAGAAATAATACTGTCAGTCAGTATGACATGCAGATGAGTGCCGTCGATCTTAGAATCACCGCACACTTCACTCATTTGGGCAGTCACGGGCCAAAACCAGAGTGTGGAGCCACAGTGTGGCGGTAGAGGCAGCAGCAATGGGAGGCCATACAGCACCCTATGACAAAATGGAACCCACCAGCAGTGTGAGGAGACCTGAAAGTGGCACATGGCAGAGTGTGGCGATGGAGACAGCAGCAATGGGAGGCCGTACAGGGACCCATGACACACTCTGGACCTGGCAGCAGCATGAGGAGGCGGTACAGGGGCCCATGACAGATTACGGGCCTGGCAGCAGCATGAGGAGTCGGTACGGGGGCCCATGGCAGATTACAGGCCTGGCAGCAGCATGAGGAGGCGGTACAGGGGCCCATGGCAGAGTGGCGGAGCGTAAGCAGCTAAAATTGAAGGCCATACAGAGGCCTATGTTAAAAAGTCCCTCCAGCAGCAGCGTGGGGAGACGACTATCAAGAGTCCAATGGCAGAGTGGCGGAGCAGAAGCAGCTTCAATTGAAGGCCATACACAGGCCTAGGTTTAAAAGTCCCTCACAGTTAATTCCAATAACGAACTCTACTCCTCCGTGCAATCTACTTACGAGACCCTGGGCAGGTCTGGGTCCAATTTGTGGTAGAGACTGGTTTTGTTCAGCCATGCTTGAGCGAGTAATAACAGGTCTGTGCTGCCCTTTGGTGTCTGGCTTAATGCGCACAACACTGAACGTCCCAGCGTTTGTCAACGATTTGCCGTTAAGTGATGCAAACCCGCTGAACCACGTTCATGAGGAGCCGGTACAGGGGGCCATGAATCAGTATGGACCTGGCAGCAGCGTGAGCAGACGACAGAGGCACATGGCGTAGGGTGGCGGTGTAGGCAGCATTATTCTGAAGCCATACACAGGCCTAGGTTAAAAAGCGGAAGCCGTCAGCAGCGTGAGCAGACGACAGAGACACATGGCGCAGGGTGGCGGTGGATGCAGCAGTATTCGGAAGCCAAACACAGGCCTCGGTTAAAAAGCGGAAGCCGTCAGCAGCGTGAGCAGATGACAGAGGCACATGGCGCAGGGTGGCGGTGGAGGCAGCAGCAATGGAAGGCCATACAGCACCCTATCACAAAATGGAACCCACCAACAGTGTAAGGAGACCTGAAAGTGGCACATGGCAGAGTCTGGTGATGAAGTCAGCAGCAATGGGAGGCCGTACAGGGACCCATGACACACTCTGGACCTGGCAGCAGCAAGAGGAGGCGGTACAGGGGCCCATGGCAGAGTGGCGAAGCGTAAGCAGCTTAAATTGAAGGCCATACAGAGGCCTATGTTAAAAAGTCCCCCCAGCAGCAGTGTGGGGAGACGACTATCAAGAGTCCAATGGCAGAGTGGCGGAGCAGAAGCAGCTTCAATTGAAGGCCATACACAGGCCTAGGTTAAAAAGTCCCCCCAGCAGCAGCGTGGGGAGACGACTATCAAGAGTCCAATGGCAGAGTGGCGGAGCGGAAGCAGCTTCAATTGAAGGCCATACACAGGCCTAGGTTAAAAAGTCCCCCCAGCAGCAGTGTGGGGAGACGACTATCAAGAGTCCAATGGCTGAGTGGCGATCCGGGAAGTCAGCGTTGTGATTGCAGATGCAATGCAGAGATTCTATGAGGTGATGCCGTGGGTGCGAAGAAGATCATATACCGTCGTACTTCCATCCATAAGACGG
The DNA here is from genome assembly GCF_062004578.1 of Staurois parvus. Lineage (NCBI taxonomy): Eukaryota > Metazoa > Chordata > Amphibia > Anura > Ranidae > Staurois > Staurois parvus. The sequence goes on along the minus strand of NW_028319124.1, from coordinate 7,287,668 downwards.
AACAACCTGCGAACCGGGAGCTTTATTGCCCTGACCCGCTGAGCAGCTTCTGGGATACCCAAGAGGCCCATGGCAGAGTGGCGGAGCGTAAGCAGCTTCAATTAAAGGCCATACAGAGGCCTATGTTAAAAAGTCCCCCCAGCAGCAGCGTGGGGAGACGACTATCAAGAGTCCAATGGCAGAGTGGCGGAGCGGAAGCAGCTTCAATTGAAGGCCATACACAGGCCTAGGTTAAAAAGTCCCCCCAGCAGCAGTGTGGGGAGACGACTATCAAGAGTCCAATGGCTGAGTGGCGATCCGGGAAGTCAGCGTTGTGATTGCAGATGCAATGCAGAGATTCTACGAAGTAATGCCGTGAGTGCGAAGAAGATCATATACCGTCGTACTTCCATCCATAAGACGGAACAACCTGCGAACCGGGAGCTTTATTGCCCTGACCCGCTGAGCAGCTTCTGGGATACCCAAGAGGCCCATGGCAGAGTGGCGGAGCGTAAGCAGCTTCAATTAAAGGCCATACAGAGGCCTATGTTAAAAAGTCCCCCCAGCAGCAGCGTGGGGAGACGACTATCAAGAGTCCAATGGCAGAGTGGCGGAGCGGAAGCAGCTTCAATTGAAGGCCATACACAGGCCTAGGTTAAAAAGTCCCCCCAGCAGCAGTGTGGGGAGACGACTATCAAGAGTCCAATGGCTGAGTGGCGATCCGGGAAGTCAGCGTTGTGATTGCAGATGCAATGTAGAGATTCTATGAGGTGATGCCGTGGGTGCGAAGAAGATCATATACCGTCGTACTTCCATCCATAAGACGGAACAACCTGCGAACCGGGAGCTTTATTGCCCTGACCCGCTGAGCAGCTTCTGGGATACCCAAGAGGCCCATGGCAGAGTGGCGGAGCGTAAGCAGCTTCAATTAAAGGCCATACAGAGGCCTATGTTAAAAAGTCCCCCCAGCAGCAGCGTGGGGAGACGACTATCAAGAGTCCAATGGCAGAGTGGCGGAGTGGAAGCAGCTTCAATTGAAGGCCATACACAGGCCTAGGTTAAAAAGTCCCCCCAGCAGCAGTGTGGGGAGACGACTATCAAGAGTCCAATGGCTGAGTGGCGATCCGGGAAGTCAGCGTTGTGATTGCAGATGCAATGTAGAGATTCTATGAGGTGATGCCGTGGGTGCGAAGAAGATCATATACCGTCGTACTTCCATCCATAAGACGGAACAACCTGCGAACCGGGAGCTTTATTGCCCTGACCCGCTGAGCAGCTTCTGGGATACCCAAGAGGCCCATGGCAGAGTGGCGGAGCGTAAGCAGCTTCAATTAAAGGCCATACAGAGGCCTATGTTAAAAAGTCCCCCCAGCAGCAGCGTGGGGAGACGACTATCAAGAGTCCAATGGCAGAGTGGCGGAGCGGAAGCAGCTTCAATTGAAGGCCATACACAGGCCTAGGTTAAAAAGTCCCCCCAGCAGCAGTGTGGGGAGACGACTATCAAGAGTCCACTGGCTGAGTGGCGATCCGGGAAGTCAGCGTTGTGATTGCAGATGCAATGCAGAAATTTTATGAGGTAATGCCGTGGGTGCGAAGAAGATCATATACCGTCATACTTCCATCCATAAGACGGAACAACCTGCGAACCGGGAGCTTTATTGCCCTGACCCGCTGAGCAGCTTCTGGGATACCCAAGAGTTAGGCTTCTGTGGGGAATATGGTTGAAAACTGAAACTTAAAGGCATGTTGACGGAAGGGCACCAGTGTCAGTGCTCTGGAGGGAATATAGCTTCAAAGCTGACACTTAAAGGTATATCGACGGTCAGAGACCACAGGAAGTGGAGCTTGCGTCTTAAATCGACTGAATGTGGCAGACGTGAAACGTCTACGGGCCGTATATGAAACGGGTTGTTCCTCTTTCTGGAATAAGTGTTGGAAATGGCCACTCTTTTTGGTGTGGCGTTTTGTCTATTTAATTCCGATAACGGACTCTACTCCTCCGTGCAATCTAGTTACGAGACCCTGGGCAGGTCTGGGTCCAATTTGTGGTAGAGACTGGTTTTGTTCAGCCATGCTTGAGCGAGTAATAACAGGTCTGTGCTGCCCTTTGGTGTCTGGCTTAATGCGCACAACACTGACCGTCCCAGCATTTGTCAACGATTTGCCGTTAAGTGATGCAAACCCGCTGAACCACGTTCATGAGGAGCCGGTACAGGGGGCCATGAATCAGTATGGACCTGGCAGCAGTGTGAGGAGACCCGAAACTGGCACATGGCGCAGGGTGGCGGTGGAGACAGCAGTATTCGGAAGACATACACAGGACTAGTTTAAAAAGCGGAAGCCGTCAGCAGCGTGAGCAGACGACAGAGGCACATGGCGCAGGGTGGCGGTGGAGGCAGCAGTATTCGGAAGCCATACACAGGCCTAGGTTAAAAAGCGGAAGCCGTCAGCAGCGTGAGCAGACGACAGAGGCACATGGCGCAGTGTGGCGGTGGAAGCAGCAGTATTCGGAAGCCATACACAGGCCTAGGTTTAAAACTGGAACCCAGCAGCGTGAGCAGACGACAAAGACGCACATGGCAGAGGATGGATCTGGCAGCAGTATGAGAAGGCGGTACAGGGGCCCGTGGCACAGTGTGGTGATGGGGGCTACAGCAACTGGATGCCAGAAAGTGGCCGATAGGGCTATATACTGCATGGAATTATAAAGTTGTAAAGACAGCGGCCTATAAGGCTATACACACTATAACAATCATGACTTGATTGACCATTGGCCTATAAGGCTATACACAGCATGAATATCATGACTTATTCTGAGAGTGGTTTGGAAGGCTATATACAAAAAGTAATTCATGAGCTGTCCGGACAGCGGACAATAAGTACATATATACAAATCAATTCATCAGCTGTCCAGCCAGCGGCCTCAAAGGCGACACATATAGAAAGCAATTCATGAGCTGTTCAGACAGCGGCCTCTAAGGCGACAGATATACAAAGCAATTCCCGAGGTGTTCAGGGAGCGGACTGAACGGCTAGGTTATTACTAAATATATTTTTGTGGCCAAACATCGGCCTATAAATAGATGTCTACACAGTGACAAAAAATTATGTCGCCAGACAGCGGCCCCTAAGGCGACAGATATACAAAGCAATTCCCGCGAGCGCACAGGGCCCACAGTGTCTGAGGATGGACGTTGGCGCAGAAAGGCAGAGACCAACTGACTACATAGGTGGTTTTTATAGTACTTTATTTTGGCCTCCCTCTCAGCAGGTGTGAAAAAGGCCACCATTTTTGAACGGTAGCGAGGGTCCAACAAGGTGGACAGCCAAAAGTCATCCCTCTGTCTGATGGTTATTATTCGGCTGTCGCTACGCAAGCAACCGAGCATGCTATGGGCCATTTGTGCCAAGGAATGCGAGGGACTCCCTGCCTCCATCTCCACAGCATACTGCCACGGTGCGTCTGGGTCCTCTGTCTCCTCCTCCTCCTCTACCAGATGCTCCTGCTCCTCCACTCCTGTCCGCTGAGTGGAAAAACCACCCATTTCACTCAATAATTCCTGAGCACCAATGTCCTCCTCTACCTCCTCCTCTTCTTCCTGTCCTGCCCCCACAGGGGTCATGTGGCGTTGAGATCTGTGCGCCACGTCTACCGCACCCTGACCAGCCATTGTTAACAGCATTTGTTCCAGGACGTGCAACAGAGGAATGACGTCGTTCATCCCATAGTCCTGCCAACTCACGAATAGCGTGGCCTCCTCAAAGGGCCTGAGCAAGCGGCAGGTGTCACGCATGAGCTGCCAATGGCTGACATCTAAGTTACACAGGGGAGTACCTTTATCCGCTTGTAACATCAGGAAATCGGTGATGGCCTTTCGCTGTTCGTAAAGGCGGTCTAACATATGTAGGGTTGAATTCCACCTTGTTGCAACGTCGCAGATCAGGCGATGCTGTGGAATTCCGTTCTGCCGCTGCAGCTCAAGGAGGGTGTGCTTTGCGGTGTAGGAATGGCTGAAATGCATGCAAAGTTTACGTGACATTTTAAGGATGTCTTGCAGTGGGATGGTGGATTTTAGGAACCGCTTGACAACCAGATTGAACACGTGAGCCATGCATGGCGCATGGCACAACCTTCCTTGACGCAGAGCAGACACCATGTTCTTTCCGTTGTCGGTCAACATGGTTCCGATTTTCAGTTTGCGCGGAGACAGCCATCTGTCGATTTCTCTGTTCATTACACTCAGAAGATCCTCCCCTGTGTGACTACGTTCGCCAAGGCATACCAGGTGCAGCACAGCGTGACACCGTTGCGCCCTGCACATGTGATATGCCGGTCGGGTAATGGGACTTGGCACGGGGGTGGCGGCTGAGGACACGGCGGAAGAAGAGGTGGTAGAGGCGGACATCTTTGCCAAGGACGTGCAAACGTGGAGGCAAAAGCGACGTGACCTGTCCAAGTTGCTGGTGCGGCTGTGCCGGCACCACGTTCACCCAGTGGGCCGTAAATGACATGTACTGTCCCTGACCGTAGTTACAGGTCCACACGTCGGCGCTGCCGTGCACTTTGGCAGAGACCGACATGCTCAAAGACTGGCCCACCATCTCTTCTACATGTGAATGCAGGGCTGGCACTGCCTTTTTGGCGAAGAAATGCCGGCTTGGCACTCTCCACCGCGGCTCGGCACAAGCCATCATTTCTCGGAAAGGTGCTGAGTCCACCACTTGGAAAGGGAGGGACTGCAGCACCATCAACTTGGACAGGAGGACGTTCAGCTTCTGCACCGTCGGGTGCGTGCTCGCAAACTGTTGTCTCTTGGAAACGGATTCCAAGAAAGACTGCTGACGGAATCCGTGAAGAGGAGTAGCAGGAGAAGGAGCATCTGAACGAGCGGAAGATGCCAACGAGCGACAACTCCCCTCAGCAGAGGTGTTGGAGCCTTGACTGGCTGATAGAGGGCGATTGACGTCGGGTGACGGAGCAAGTAACGGAGCGGGTGATGGAGCAGGGGCTGGGGCAGGCAGAACCGCCGTATCTTTATCACGGTTTTCCCAGGCCACCGAATGGCGACGCTGCATATGCTGACGCAATGCTGTAGTCCCAACATGGGCCCCCTGGCCACGCTTGACTTTCTGGCCACATAGTCGACATACGGCTACGTTTACTTCCTCGGGCGGCTTGACGAAAAATTGGCACACCGCCGAGTAGGAAACTTTGCCCCCGCTACTCCTCACTGGCTGACTGCTACTTCCTCCGTGCACACCGGCACCACTACTGGCCGTGGTGGTAGGCTGCAGTGGAGCTGGTGCTCTACTCCGTGGCCGTTTGCCTCCACTGACACTGCTGCGACCCTGCTGCCTCCTGGGCAACCCACCGACTGTTTTGCTCGCTGGCAAGCTGGCACCCTTTTCTCCTGATGATGCGGAAGCAATAGCCTGATGACGACGAGGCTGCCAAGTGCGATCAGCCTCATCATCATCAATTAGGGTCTCCGCGTCACTACTAGCCCCCTCGGCTGCGTGTGGGTCAGGAGACAGACCTGTCTCTAGACCGGCTACCGAGCCACTCTCCTCGCCAGTACTTCTTTGCCTGGCTGCTGAAGAGGCGGATGTCTCCCCCCGTTCCTGACCGCCCTCTGTTAGCTCTTCCTCACTGTACAGTGGGGCTGAGCCCACAGCATGCGATACTTTGCTTGGTGAGGGAACACCAAAGGACAGGGGCAGGTAGAGGACACGTGATTTCAGTGGGCTTGCTCCCGGGCCATGCCAACTAACGGTTGTGTCTGACGTACCCACCGACCGTTGGCTGTAGGTGTCAGAGGTGACCTGGGAAGAGGAAGACGACCGAGTCAACCAATCGATGACGGCAGGGTTGTCGGTGGAGACACGACCGCTGGATGACACCGGGAGCACTGGCCTCTGGCTGCGACTAGTGCTGCCTCGACCCCTTCCTCTGCTGCCACGTCTGCTCGCTCCTGAAACATTGCCTCCTCTGCCACTCCTCTGCGTGTTGTCTGACATACTCTTTAATTCAATAAGCACCCCAAACATAAAACAGGATTTAACTCTTTGAACGTACAATAGTGGTTGTGAAGCAGAAAGTAACGATTCTGTGTCCCTGAGTAACAATTCTGTGTCCCTGAGTAACGATTCTGTGTCCCTCAGTAACAATTCTGTGTCCCTGAGTAACGATTCTGTGTCCCTGAGTAACGATTCTGTGTCCCTCAGTAACAATTCTGTGTCCCTGAGTAACGATTCTGTGTCCCTGAGTAACAATTCTGTGTCCCTGAGTAACGATTCTGTGTCCCTGAGTAACGATTCTGTGTCCCTCAGTAACGATTCTGTGTCCCTGAGTAACGATTCTGTGTCCCTGAGTAACAATTCTGTGTCCCTGAGTAACGATTCTGTGTCCCTGAGAAACAATTCTGTGTCTGTCCCTGAGTAACGATTCTGTGTCCCTGAGTAACGATTCTGTGTCCCTGAGTAACAATTCTGTGTCCCTGAGTAACGATTCTTTGTCCCTCAGTAACAATTCTGTGTCCCTGAGTAACGATTCTGTGTCCCTCAGTAACGATTCTGTGTCCCTGAGTAACGATTCTGTGTCCCTGAGTAACAATTCTGTGTCCCTCAGTAACAATTTTGTGTCCCTGAGTAACGATTCTGTGTCCCTGAGTAACGATTCTGTGTCCCTGAGTAACGATTTTGTGTCCCTGAGTAACGATTCTGTGTCCCTGAGTAACGATTCTGTGTCCCTGAGTAACAATTCTGTGTCCCTGAGTAACGATTCTGTGTCCCTCAGTAACAATTCTGTGTCCCTGAGTAACAATTCTGTGTCCCTCAGTAACGATTCTGTGTCCCTGAGTAACAATTCTGTGTCCCTGAGTAACGATTCTGTGTCCCTGAGTAAAGATTCTGTGTCCCTGCGTAACAATTCTGTGTCCCTGAGTAACAATTCTGTGTCCCTGAGTAACGATTCTGTGTCCATGAGTAACGATTCTGTGTCCCTGAGTAACGATTCTGTGTCCCTGAGTAACAATTCTGTGTCTGTCCTGTCCCTGAGTAACGATTCTGTGTCCCTGAGTATTGATTCTGTGTCCCTGAGTAACGATTCTGTGTCCCTCAGTAACGATTCTGTGTCCCTGAGTAACGATTCTGTGTCCCTGAGTAACGATTCTGTGTCCCTGAGTAACAATTCTGTGTCCCTGAGTAACGATTCTGTGTCCCTGAGTAACGATTCTGTGTCCCTGAGTAACGATTCTGTGTCCCTGAGTAACAATTCTGTGTCTGTCCCTGAGTAACGATTCTGTGTCCCTGAGTAACAATTCTGTGTCCCTGAGTCACAATTCTGTGTCCCTGAGTAACAATTCTGTGTCCCTGAGTAACGATTCTGTGGCCCTAAAGTCTCTGTGGCCCTAACTCTGTCCCTAATACAGACAGGTCTGTCTCTCTTGAATGACCGGAGGCTAATGGAGAATTCTAAGATGGCCGCGATTTATAGCTCAACCATTACACAGTGCTGGCTGGCTGGCTGCTGATTGGCTAATGCGATCACATGTCATGAATGAATGCATTATGGGTCAGCGCGCCTTGTCTGCGCGCCTTCCCAGAGATCCCCGCTTCGTCGCCACACATGTCGCCGCCATTTTTGGGAAAATTCGATTCGTGCATCCGAAGTTTGCTAATTTTCGGATTCGGCGCGAATCGAATTTTTCCTAATCTTCGAAACGAATTCCACTTCGTCATGTTCGATTCGCTCATCTCTAATATCTATAAATACTATATAATTATGATCTAGCACAAAAAGATAAAAAAAACCCTACTCTTATGGGAACAGTATGTTTCTCTCAAGCCCATAGTAAAGTTTCCAAAAAATGAATGCATTGTTAACAGCCACTTTTCAATAACCCATATAAATATATTTCAACACTTATCCCTATATTTACATAGGATGTGTCCCACTGGAATAGGCTTTGGCCAACAAGCCAAATGTAAAGGCCTCTGGGAGCAGAAAGGTCAAGCAGTGAGTTGCTAGGCAGCCTAGAACCATTTCATCTGTGACCCAGCCTCACTTCAAACACATGACATTCCTGCATCAAAGAGTGGAATAAGTTAACCCCTTCACTCATCTCCAAGTCTGAACTTCAAAAACAAGTCCAACGACAGACTCTCACTCCAAAATCCATCAGACACATCTCCCGCCTACCAAGGACTTTTCTCATCTCTGTTTCCAGTGCTGAAACCTTAGACATTTTTCACTTGGACAAGTTCAAATAAACGACTTGGATTGTTGGCCTGTTTTTCATTAAATCCTGTGCTGGGTTTCCTTCCCGTGTGAAGACATTTTGTCAGACTTTGGGTGGGATGCTGTTCACATTTTGCATGTTGAAGGGGCTTTTAAAGTGGTCTAAGTGGTGAGAGCCTGTGTTTTCTTTTCATATCGAACAAAATTAAGGGAGTGCTAGAAATGTACACTGAACATAAATAATGAGGTGAAAAAGCCACATCGCAATTTAACAATATGTTGTTTGTTTGTATTACGAAAAGTCTACTTAAAGTAAACCTGTCCAAAGCCTGGAGAACTCAAAATGAAAATCTGAAGACAAAAAGCAGTGATTATAGATAAAACTATATGTCATAATGATCAAAAGATATTTGGTCTGATAAACTATTGTTGGTGCACTAATTAGTTGGAGCACAGAAACTGTTTTTTTTTTTTTTTTTTTTAATGTGGCAAACAATAGTCCTATTTTAGGTGTTTGAAAAGAACAGTCTGACATAAGATGCTCCAAAATAAAATGTCACACTCTCATTCCTCAATAATTGCCAATCTTAGTTTACACTCATCAGTCACATTATCAGGTACACCTGCTCAATCGCTTGGTAACAAAAATTGCTAGTAAGCCAATCACATGGCAGCAATTCAATGCATTTAGGCATCTAAAGACGGTGAAGACAACTTGATGAAGGTCAAAACAAGCATTGGAATGGGGAAGAAAGGGGATTTAAGTGACTTTGAACGTGCCATGGTTTGTGGTGCCAGACGGGCTGGTCTGAGTATTTCAAAAACTGCTGATCAACTGAGATTTTCACGCACAACCATTTCTAGGGTTTACAGAGAAAGGCCTGAAAAAGAAAAAATATCAAGTAAGCGGCAGTTGTGTGGAGGAAAATGCCTTGTTGATGTCAGAGGTTAGAGAAGAATGGGCAGACTAGTTCAAGATGCTAGAAACAGTAACTCATGTCAATATGGACAAAAACTCTGAGGAATGTTTCCAACACCTTATTGAATCTATACCACGAAGAATTAAGACAGTTCTGAAGGCAAAAGGGGGTCACACCCGGTAATAGCAAGGTATACCTAAAAAAGTGGCCAGTGAGTGTATCTGCCCCATATACTAATAAACTTAGGTGTAAATCTCTAATTTTCCTGTTAGATTTAAAGTCTATCAAAAGCCAAAGCCTTTGTTAGTATTTTTAATAGAGTAGAGGAGAGTTAAAACTGTTAGTTTTTTTGCAATCTATTTCTCATTAGGGAGATATACTTTCACTTCCTGTTAGTTAGACCCAACAGGAAGTAGAAGGATATCTTTCCAATGTGAGGGAAATCTCCTCTTAGACAGTTATCACAGGAACAAGTATCCCCACTGGAAGTTTTCCCTCACTCAGAATTTGTATTTGCCCTCACTTTCTTTCTGGGGACATTGCCGAGCAAGACAATCAGAGTGAATCTCCTTAGCAATGACACAGACAGCAATAAAAACCTGAAAGATTCTAAGCCCTCACCTCTCTATCCAAGCCTATCCTTTTGCCTTTAGTTGTACTTTAAAAATAATTATCCCCCTCATGTTGCCCAAGTCTCACTATTGGTTCTTTCACATGACAGCAGCCCTATTGGAAAAGAAATGTAAAAGGGTGTGGCCAAGCTAGACATTTTACTGGAAAAGTTGATATTTTTATATAACTCTAGCAGTTTATGTCTCTTCATTTATGGATTATGATATGCACTTTTCTCTGAAGGTATATAAGGGTTGCTGGCTTGTACTTTCTTCAGTAAAAATAGCAAGACTCTGCTCAGTTTTACCATCAGCGGTTAAGGCTAGTATGCCGAAAAGTGCTTGGATTACCCGAGCAGTGCTATATTTGCAGAACTGGAATGTTCTTAAGCAACCCAAAGAGAGCGTAACATACTGTGTTAGTCGGCTTCAAGAAGGTAGCGCTTAAGGCAGGTGATGTGTGCAGGAGCAACCAGGACTTGGTGGGTCACCAAGCTAGTGGAGGTCTAAGTTGGCAGCAGAAAGCATCATAACCTGTGATTCAGACTTGGGGTCAGTAACAGGAGAATCCAGAGTAAAAAAAGGCAAGGTAGACCAGTACAAATAAGGCGAGGTTACAGGAGGAGAGTCCTGTGCCTGTGCTGCTCAAATAGAGCCAACCAGAGGGGAGAAGCATACAGACAGAGCTGGGGGGGGGGTCATCATGCCAATCAGTGTCCAAGAGGCTAGGCAGATGGAGCTGACCAAGTGCCTAACAAAGAGGATGCCTTTCAAGAACAGTGCAGTGGTTGGCCAAAAGGAGTGGAGAGGTCATTGCTAGTTTAGCCAGGCTTGTTGCTCAGCAACTACCAGTGTTAAAACTGCTGAGAGAGTAAGAGGCAGTATTGGGGCATCTCTCACACTCATAAATATGTAGTCTTTGCTTATGCATCTGTTTGAATTGCTTACATTTTTAATACACTTGCTACATTTAAAGCCCTGCCCTCAGCTCCTACACCCCCCTCTTTCCCACCCACCAACTTTAAAATATATCTTTTTTTAATTTGCATGCATACTTTTCCATGGTTCTTTGGTCCAGCCATTTGGAATTATTGGTCGTTTTTCTCCTCAGGGGAGGGAGAAAAGGGTGTTCCCAGCTTCTCTGTGACTGCCCATACATCTGCACACATTATTCTTACTGATTCCCAAGAGCCAGTCCACAGACTGTTTGCAAGTATAGGGCTCCATTGATGTTGGGTCAATAGAAAACAATGTGATGATGTCACAGGGATTAGAACTTAGAATATTTGTACAAACAAGCTATGTGCTATTTGTTCAAATCTATGATATGAAGATGGGTAGTAATTCCATAAGAATGGTGCTATTGCCTGATGAAAGGGTCTTTAGAGGTTCAGAGAATTTGCAAATCTTTTTTTTTTTGGTTGAGTAAATACTCTATTTGTGCATTTCTGGAGTGCTGTAGGTGTTTGTGATGCTTTTGGTGCATAGTTAGATTGTAAGCTCCAAGGAGCAGGGCCCTCCTATCCCTCTTGTATTGAACTGTATTGTTGCTGTATTGTCTCCCGTTATATTGTAAAGCGCTGAGCAAACTGTTGGCGCTATATACATCCTGTATAATAATAATAATAGTATTCAGTTGCATTGCATAAGCCTCTTCATACTCTAGAGGCCCTCATCACATGTTCAAAATGGAACTGGTTTTACATCTATGTGTTTTGAAGCATTAACGGAGTCTGATGGATTGTTTACTGCATTGAAATGCATCTTGGGCCCATTAGAATGACACCGCAATGCACATGTAAAATGTATGTTGCCAATAGTTGTATTAATGCACACAGAACAGTGTGAATGGGCCCTCAGCTATGCTGTGGAACTGTTCTGACTATTGATCTGTTAGATAACAAATGATTATGGTTGTCACTTGCTATATTGGTCTTACAAGTATGTACAGTACAATAGTCCCAAACAAATGAAGAACTGCAATCATGGCAGCTCCTAATGACCTGGGTAATGGTAGTAACTGTCTCCATATACAAAACCCATGATAAGTCATTAGTGATGATGGTTTTCAGCCGCAGGGTAACAACATCTAGAAAAGCCATAAAGCAAAATCTATCCATATCTCAAAATTCAAATGTAACTGGTATACCAAAAAATAATGTAACGCTTGGGAAACTTTAAAGGTTCCAGATTTTTATGAGATAAAGCTTCCGATAATATATGTGCACAGTGACAACGTACCTGCTTTCCCAGGCAGTGTTTTGATGGATGAATTTAGATTGTCAATGGCTTTGAGGTCAGGGCAGCCATACCTCTTTCCACATTTGATGAACATATATGCAAAAAGAAATAAATGGAAGGATTAAATGGTACATTGCGTTTAAAATTGAAAAATGAACCTTGAAATGCCCAGGGCTTTTGTTTCTTATACATTCCTGCAGTACACCAATCCACACCACTCTCTTTTGGTGACCTAGGATCCCATTTTCTGTGTACCGGTTTGTAATCCAGCAGAGGTATTCCAAAGCATACCCACTCCTGCCACTTTTTACATCAGAGATAACTCACTCTATCAATGTAGTTCTACTAAGAAGTTTCTCACAGTCACCGATGGAGCTGACACTTGAATCTGATTTGCAATATAGCAAGCAGAGAAAGGAATTGCCATAGCACAATATTCAGGATATAGACCCACCCACTAAACATGGAAGTTGCTCTATACAATCTGGATGCAGTAGATGATGCAGAACTAAAATAAAGTGATCCTGTGTGCCAAATAAGGGCTCATTCACAGTGTGCTGCAGTGCACATGGTTTTTCACATTCCAGTGTGTTGTTAGCCCATTTAGAATTAATTTTGCTGAAATGCACCTCATTGAAAAAAAATAGGTATTGTCTGCGTTTTTTTCACAGAGCAACCTACAGGATGCTGTAGCATATTACAATGCACATGGTTTGGAGGTACATTGGAATGCCATTCTCAATAAAACTGCTCTGTTACTGTCACTCTTATTAAATGTCATTTTTATTAAAGAAATTCAGTAACATACAAATAAATGTTGAATCAGACCATTTATTATTTATTACAGGTACTTATATACCACCATCAATTTACAACACTTTACATACAGTATATTGTACATTCACATCAGTCCCTAACCCTCAAGGAGTGTACATTCTAAGGTCCCTAACTTACATTCATAAATATACTAAGGCCAATTTAGATAGGAGTCAATTAACCTACCAACATGTCTTTGGAGTGTGGGAGGAAACTGGAGTACCCAGAGGAAACTCAAGCAGGCACGGGGAGAACATCCAAACTTCAGGCAGGTAGTGCTGTAGTTGGGATGCGAACCGATGACCCTAATGCTGTTGGGTGGGAATGCTAACCACGCAGCCACTGTGCTACCCACAAAGTTTTTAATGCGCAACAAAGTATTCCCAGACCCACAAATATTTTCTTTTAGATCACATATATTAAATATAGGGACCTAGCTGGGCTCCAACAAAATAGAAAGCACCCATAATTCATCAAAATAAAGTACTGTGTTTTAATATAGAACTAATTGGAGCACCACCGGTAATAGCTGGTTCTTCCCTAATAGTACGGAGGCTGCCCACCACCACAAGCATCAGTCCATTCACAGGCATGTCAAACTGAACAAGATGTATGATCCGAACAACATCTGAGTCCATACGATGGAACCCTGGATGACCAACTGGCTAACGCGTTTGGAGGACACAACCTCTTCCTCAGAGGAAGAGGTTGTGTCCTCGAAACGCGTTAGCCAGTTGGTCATCCAGGGTTCCATCGTATGGACTCAGATGTTGTTTGGATCATACATCATGTTCAGTTTGACATGCCTGTGTTATTATGTCCATTGTGTGTATGATACCTATTTTGTTTCTTCAATAAATTATTTTAAATGATAATGCACTAGGTCGGTGCGCCCTTTTTCTGTTTCTCCATTTGTATCCAGTGTATTTGGACCACCCCGGTCTGTTGAGGGCAGCAAGCAGTGCATATTCCAGAAAATTCCAGAACATTCCTATTGGGTCTACTGAGTCCTTTCCTAGTGCAGGAGTAAAGTGTTTGTTGTGTTGGATCAGTCCATTCACACCGGCTCAATAACTTACTCTAGGGGATATATTTTTGAATTGTATTGCTTGAAGAACTTTAAACAGGAGAGGGGTTAGGGCATAAGATACTCCAAAAGATCAGCAAATAACTATTAGAGGCCAATCTTCTCCTAAGGTAATTGTGAGTATTAAATAGTGTAAGGCCTCACAGCAGACTATGAAATTTTTTTGACCTTTAGTTACCTTGCACCACAGCACAATTATTGGTAGCCAATACAATTTTCAGAACACTGTACTCACCGTCCAGTTTTCTCCGGACACATTCCAGTGAGTGAGACAGTCCTTTTCCAGACCCCTTGTGGTGCGATCCTGCACCCAGCCTCTAAGAGGCTCCATCTAACCACTGAAGCCTCTATAAGAGCTACACAATCAATGGGCTGCTTAAGGGCAGAAGCTCCTCAGGCCTTGGAACCTTGGAGAGAATCCAGTGCTTCAAACTATTTATCACCTTTCCAGGCCCCTTTCTGGACACTCCTCTCTAGGGATTGGCTGGAGCAGGGGTGGACTGACAATTCCGCCACTCGGGCACTGCCCGAGGGCCCGGGGTCAGTAAGGAGCCCCATGAGATGCCCCTGGTACCTTTCATAGTCTTTTTGGTTTGAGTGTGGGCGAGGACACGGGGGTCCCATGATCCCCTATTGCCTAGGGGCCCCATCAGTTGCCAGTCCGCCCCTGGCTGGAGCATGATATATATTCAGGCTGGTAATTTGAATCTCCCTCCTTAAGCTCTGGAAGCTTCTTCCAGAGACAGGGGGAAGCAATCAAACTCCCATCCTGTGAAGCCCTGAACAGACCAGGACAATCAATCACTGCTCCTTTAAATACAGGAGCCAACAACTAAATGTATCTAGCATCCTACACTAGTAGGGTTCTACATTTATTTAACACCTGAATCTGTCTTGGTGTCCCCTGCCTGTAATCCCCAGCACAGCAGCAAGGAGAGGAATTTACAGAACACTGAGCCAATTAGCGATCTACTGCTTTGCACAGTCATGCAAGTTTACTGTATAAACATGCTTACAGAAGGAGAAAACAGACCAATGAACTCATCAGTTTCTGGCTTCTCCCTTCATTGTCCAATCACAACTGTAAGGCAGGTGGCCAAATTGTGTTTCTTTTGCCTCAATTTTAGTCTATAGGGAGGTGGATGTAAACAGACATGTGTCTTTACATCTGATTACTTCCAAGTCCAGAAAAAAATGGAAAAGGTTTGCATCCATTTCCCTTTTTCAGAACTAAACGTGACAAATCGGAGGTAAAAGGATGTAAAGAGATGCACATCTGGTTACATTCACCTGCTCATAGTTCTTTCAAGGGTCTGTTTCTAGATGAAGGAAAAACCCGAAAGGACACAGGTGGCAAAAAAGGTGTACATGGATCCTTTGCTAACCGAAGTTGACACTGCTGTGTGAAAGAGCTCTAACCGCAATAGAGAAAAGTTAGATCGATAACCTGGCTGTGTACAGACTGGGTAAACATATTTATAAATCTTTCAAGCTTACTGTAGCCATCCTGAAAGTGGTATGTAATGGAGCTGAACTAGCATTTTTTCCTGAACAGGTCATGCTCATTTTATTTTTTTACCCTTTGCTGACTTCAGTTTCTTTTGAAGAACTGTCCAAGCTGTCTGGATACCAGTTTTAAATATAGTCACTGATCTGTGGAATAAAGAAAGCGTGTTGTCTTTCTACTGGATAGCAACCACTAACTGGTCTGTACATTTTGCAGTGAATATGAGATGGGGGAGACTGAATTAATATACAGAAGCTGTTTCACACAGTGGTCACGGAAATTCCCTTACTGCCCTACATGGCATAACAGTAGAGAAAAACAGGTCCTATATTCATGTCCTGGTGTTTTGTGTGTCCTATGGATCAATAAATACACACTATATTCATCTCTCCTCCAGTGTGCGGCTGACCCTTCTTCCTACTGCATCGTGTGTGGTGGTGAGCCAGAGCCTGCACCTGTTGTGGATTGATCTGGATTGTTTGCCTGAGTGGTATACCTCTGTTCTTTGGATTCCAGTACAGAAAATAGTGTGTACACTTTATGACTACAAATTTGTGGGCACCTGACCATCATACATGGCCAAACACACCTCAAAATTACTGAGTTTAGCTGTGTCTAGTTAAGGGTACTGTTAATGCTACAGTATACAAAGACAATTTGGACAATTGTGCACTTCCAACTTTATGGCAACAGTTTGAGGGAGGACATTTCCATTCAAGCATGACTGTGCTCCTGTGCACAAAGCCAGGTCTATGAAAGCATGGTTTTATGGGTTTGTAATTGAGGAATCTGAGTAGTCTTGTATAGGACTGACCTCAACCCTACTGAACACCTGTGTGAGCCAGATCTTTTCATTGAACATCAGTACCTGACCTCCCAAGGGCTCTTTTGGTAAATGCCACTAATTTCAACAGACGCACTCCAAAATCTTATAGAAAGCCTTCATAGAAGAGTGGAGGCTGTTATGGCTCCAAAGGTTGGGGGGAGACCCATAGTAATGTCCATGGTTTCAGAATGGGTTATCCAACAAGCCTGCAATATATAGATGTGATAGTCACAAGATTTGGCTTATATAAAGAGATTTCAAATACAAATCCTTGAAATTTATCTAACTTTGACTGTAGCTGATAACTACCGTGGAACCTCTTCCTTCGTTGCTGCTGTATTATCCTTCTGCTGTGTGGGCAAGGTTAAACTGAATATTCATTATTGCAGAACTGCAGCAGCCAGCTTTAAGGAGACTACTTCAAAATGCTCATCTATGGAGTGTTTCCAGTGCAGGCGGCAACCATCTTGGCTGGGTCTGAAGGACTGTGATTGACTGATGCAATAGAGCAAGCAGAAAGGTAGTGTGGAAAGCTGCAGAGAGGAAAGAGGAGAGAACACTACAAGGTTGCAGTGATGGGGGAACAGTGGTGTGTGGCCAGAGTTTGCTGGAGTTATCTAATGCTGTGCACTGTGGATCAGTGTTTCACTTGCTGGACATGGCAAGTGACTGTGACCATCAACAACCCCCTGATTATCAGGAGAGGGCCACTGACTACTACTGGGTAAGCGAGGTGTAGTTATCTTCAGATGATCTGAGAAATCACAAAACAATTGAGCGGCTCCTCTGCGTTTGTAAATAAAACAATTAAATATGCATTTCATAATATAAAATGCAATAGAACTATTAGTGTGACCTTAATGGTGTGGATACATATAAGCTTTAAAATGAAAAAAAGTGAGTTTTTAAAGGAAAAAATATCTTGAGAAAGTTGTGCGAAATGTTATCCCTAATTATGAGCCACAATTGGATTCTTCATCTTGGAACATGTAAATGACTATAAACCTAAGAGGCTTATAGCACATGTCAAGCAGCACTAACTGCAATTACATATAAAGCTTCACCACAACTTTGCATCTAATCCTCCTTTGTCACAACAATTTATAAATACACACCTAACAGAGAATAGCTTGAAATAGCTGTACCTGTTAGTTTTGTATTCAAACGAAATGTGCAATGACCTAATAATTTTTGACTTGCGTACATTCTGCTGTTTCTGGGATTTGTTCATATAACAATTATCTTTACTTGTCATAATTGTCATAAAGCAACACAGTGCATCTGCAAACACATAAACGTGTTACAGTTTTTTAATGAAAAGAGTATAATAAAAAACAGTAAAAGAAGTAATAAACCCAGAAATGAAAATGTAATAAATTGTAGCTTACCAGTTCTTTAATGTGGTGGTTGCATTAGTTTCTTTTTTTGGGGGGGGGATTTTTATCCTTTAATGTCACCTGTTAATCCAGCCAGTAAATCTGTAATTTTTCAACTTCCTTTAACAAACCAAGCTGTCCAGCAAAAGTGGCAATTAGATATGTAGCACCCTCCTAGTTAGCTAGGGGGTGCTAGCTAATTATTATTTTGTAGACATAAAGGCTGAGTAGCAGCCTTGGCAATAGTCAGCTGGGTCAAATTCAGATATGGACACCCAGCATATAGCACAATGGCTGCTAAGCTGCAGCATTATCTGTACTCCTAACTATAAATTTTGAGAGCCTCCATAGTAGAATCATATGTATAATAATGGATAGACTGAGGGCAGGCAAGCTTGGAGGGAGCCCACCCCTCCAGGCTCAGGGGTGCACTGGACACCCAGCATATAGCACAATGGCAGCTAAGGTGTGCAGTGCGCCCCTCACCAATATACGAACAGTACAAACAAATGGCGACTGCCCCAATCCATAACTGGCCTTTGTAGCAACGAGCACATGGAAGGGCAACGCATGTCAAACAACAAAAAGAAAAAAATCATAGCTCAATTTACC
This sequence comes from Staurois parvus, assembly GCF_062004578.1. Classification (NCBI taxonomy): domain Eukaryota; kingdom Metazoa; phylum Chordata; class Amphibia; order Anura; family Ranidae; genus Staurois; species Staurois parvus. The sequence continues at coordinate 7,269,454 of NW_028319124.1, read as the reverse complement.
AACCAGCCTGCAACCAACTGAATTGTCCTGTCTAACAGTTTGCATTAAAAAAGGGATTTAGTTTGCACACATTTGCACATACATGCATAAGCTGCAGAGCCTCTTCACAGCACCCCAGTATTATGTGCAGTCCTCACTCTTTTTAGATTGGGGCAGTTGCCAGTCTGATGTGTATCTAGTATATTTTGACTGCTAAGTCCTCAGTCTGCTGAAATAGTATGTTGAATTCTGCTTCTAGTCTACATTTCTGCAGTGTGGTGGTATAGTGTACAAACAGGGCCCCACTAACACAATGACTCACGAGTTGGCATCACCGACAGTTGTGGAATCCAAATTCCAGAACAAAACTTTTTCTTTATAAGCATACAGTCAATCCACAATGCCACTGAACTCCTTTGCACATGAAAAAATAATTTATGGCTTATGGGTGAGGAAAAACTCCTACTTTCTTTTTAATTATGTGTATTATATTTATATAATTTCCTTGGCTCTGTGACGCTCCTCGCTTATAATCTTTTAGGTATTAACGATCGTAATGCCACCTCACCTTACTTAGTGAAACATGTTTACACTAATGGGGATAGGCAGGTGATCAACATGAATCAACTTTAAATTTTCCTATTAATCTTTGGCTTCTTGCTGTGTTGCTACATGTTGTTCTTCATCCAGCTGCTTGCTACTGCACCTCCCTAAACACCACACAATACACATTTTGTATACACCTTGGAGTTGCCAAGGAAATCACATCACAAGTTTGCTGCAAGTCATAACCGGCATGCCTTTTATCTGTGGCATTTTCGAGTTAACTAACCATTAAAGTTTTGATGGCTTCCTGCCAGTTTATAAGACCTTTTCTTGCAAAGTGGACTACAGATTTGATACATTGATCTGCCATGTCTGGGATTAAATTCGCATCGAGACAGCTCAGCACTTAGCAGAAATTCTTTGAAATTTCCTGATCAAATTATTATGTTTTAAACATTTGCAGTTTCCTGGTGACATCCCTGCCTGGCTACCCTACTTTTCTCCTCTGAAATACTGACTGTCATCTGTGACTTTAACATCCTTGTTAATGTTAACACCCTACATGTCTATTTAACCCTTTTTTGGCCTAATGCAATAAACACACACTTCTACTCATTCTAATGGTAACACCCTTGATCTTGTATTCTCCCACTTCTGCACTCCTTGTATCATCTCCAATGCTCCCTTCCCATGGTGGTCCATGATGAAGCCTTGGGGTTAGGGTGAAACATGTTGAAAGTGTGGCTTGAATGAATCGAGCTGAGGATGCTTTTACCTGCTTACCACTCAAGCTGGGCGAGGCATGTGGCGACCGGGCTATCTCTTCCTATTTCTACAGTGTGCTTTGGGACTGGATGAACCTTTCGCAGCCTGCACCCTCACTAGTCAGCGGTATTCAATTCATCGGACCTTGTTAGCCTGAGAGGGGGCCACTAAGCATTCATTCTTAGTTGTAATTGTGATTTTAATCTCTGCAAGAGTTCAAATGAAAATGAAACGAAACCAGTCTTCATGCAGACTAGGATAACTTTAAATGCCAAACGTTGAGGTGCAGCCCTTGGAAGATCGGGAAATCTTGATACTGGTAAACAAAAGCAAAACAGGGCGCACTCTCATCGTGCATTACCGTTGTGAAACATGAATTTATTTAAAAGCATATAGATGTATGCTCACAAACCAAAAGGGATCAAAAACAGAGAAGAAAAGTCCATAATATCAGTCCAAAGTGACGATAGACCCTTGATGGGGTAATCTAACGCGTTTCAGGAGACGCACTCCCTTCTACAGAAATAAAATGTAAACCTGCTATTCAAACATTTATAAGCCAAAAATGGTTTAAGAGGACTGGACCACACCCCCTCACACATGACAACCCAATCTGAGTTGAGCCAATCAAATCCACCTCCAGCAAAAAATGTCACAGCAAACAAATGGTAATGTGCAAGTGAACATAAATGGACAACCAAAACGCTTAAGGCAAAAGGCATGACAAGACAAGTAAAAAAAAAAATAATAACTAATAAAAGTTGAATGTAGGTATTGTCAGATGAAATGATTAACTCATGATGATGAAATTCAACCTGCATGATAATGGGTAAAGGAATAAACAATACTCACATGAAGTTGTCAAGGTAAACATAAATTTATGAATGAACATGCTGAAGATGAAAAGGGAACTATCATGGCGTCTATACTGATTGCCACCTACATTCAACTTTTAGATGTTGTTAGTGGGTTTTTTTTTCTTGTCTTGTAGGGTTTTGTAGGGTCAAAACACACTTAGGATCACGGGAGGGTTCCGCCACTCCACTACCTCGCTTATTCAAGAGCACCGCCTCATTCCTCTTGCTTTAATGGGTCTGCACTGCTTATCTCTCTGAAGGGCTTCCACCACTATAGTTCTTCTTTACTCATCAGCCAGACCAGTTCACTAATCACCATAACTCTACTTTTATTCTCGCATGGATCATAGAGATAAAATCCAAGAAAACATTCATAGTGTAACACCGTTTATTAATGAAAAACATACATAAAAGCAATAACACACATAGTGCCTCATGCTGTCTTCCAGCAATAGGATTAATCACTCATTCACAGTTAGTCTGGGCTCCACCACTCAGCCTGGTGCAAGTCCAACTCTGCCTGCAGGATGACATCATGTATAGCTCCCCTCCAACGCACATTTCACCTTAACGGCCTATCTGGTAAGTGGGTTTTGAAGGTGGAGGTTGCACACGGTGATTGAAGGCTTAAAGTGGAAAGTACAACAGAGTTTGTAAAGCACATGGGACACTAAGGCACTTTTCTTTCATAAGACACTTTATTTGGGACATTTCTCAGATTATTTATACTGGTTTGATGTTTCTATATAATCATGTGGTTTTTTTCATGTATAAACATTTTTGTATACAGTATTGAGCACATTATATATAATTGTTTTAAATATATATATATATATATATATATATATATATATATATATATATATACAGTATATCTACATTTGTTTCTCAATTTGCTGGAATTTTTTGTAGTTTGGCTGAGCACTCTATTTATATAACTTATATATTATTTCACATTCTAATCCAGTACAGCACCTGTATAAAAGTAGGAGCATACCGCAGGTTTATGAGGTTATACCATATTCCTTTACAAAACCATAGAAGTAGCAGTGGTGCCATCGCTATTCTGTACATAGCCTGTGCAGAGCAGAGTTGTGGGAGGGGCCCAGCAGTTCTGTCCACTACAGACTACCTACAGAAAACTACAGGAGGGGTGGAGACAAGACCAGTCACCGTGCACAAGAAGAGAAATCAACAGTGACTGGTCTGTATTATAGGAAGCTCCTGCACAGAGGCAAAGTTTCACACTGGACCATTGCACAGATCTGAAAGAAATACACAAATAATAGCAAGATTTAAGTATTCATACACATAACTCTTGTATTTAGACAATATTTCCAAATGTCATTTCTTTAGCGTTACACTAGACTTTTGCTCCAAATGTATTCTAAACGTCTAACTAGTATTAGGTATCTGATGTATGTCTGTGTGTCCTAATTGTTGGTAAGTGTGCATTATGGGTATGTGCAGGTTTGTATAGTTATTTTATCTTATTACTTTCTTATTAGGTTATTATTGCTATCAGGGAACTGGCAAGGTGACAACTTCTCTTTGCGTAGAGGTCAAGTTTCTAAATAGACCCCTTGTCTATTTTGTCTAGGCTTGTTTCAACTCTTTGATTGTCCTGCTTTATTGCATACATAATTGGTCACCCATGAGGGGGTACAGCTAAGTACACAATGTAAATTGTCCTCCAGAGTCAAGGGGTTAAACCCTAATATGTAGAAATCCTGGACATGAAAATACCATTCTAATTAGATTTATCAGTCCATATAAATCAGGCTAATTGCTTACTGGTACATTCAGAATATGGTTTGCTGGACACTAAAAATGCAAGGCATGTTGTTAGCTGTGGCTTTTTTATTTCATTAATTCATTCATTCTGAAATACTGAATGTTCATTTAACCAGTTTTAGAAAACCAATGACACATTCTATTAACAGTTTGTTATCTATCAGTGCTGCAAGATCTGCATTGTTGTTGCTCAGTGCTTTGAACAATGCCCTACTCAAAGATACTCCTCAAACTAAGTCTCCCACTAGCCTGTAGCACCCCCTTGCTTAAGTCAGTTCCCCTGCTGAAGTCTACAGACAAAATTTCAGTGATGGCATTTTTGAGTCCCCAGTAAGCACCCCTCCAGTTCACCACTTTTTCTGGTACCCATTCATCTCAGCCCTGGGTTATATCGGTAAACACTTGCTCATTTACTTATGAGAGGCCTCTCCATTTGCAAACCAAGTCTGCAGGGGGTCATGCTGAATGAGACCCATGAGAGATAAGGGCCCAGGTTGCCAGGCAGGTGCACCCAGGGAAACCTTCTTTATCATTGCCACAAAGACGAAACCTCCTTTCCTAGGCCACCCCTCATTCCTGACCAGAACTGGTTTTAACCACTTGCGGATTTCCCCATGTAATGTTACTGCGGCGGTGTGGCCACTCTGTGCATGTACATGATCCAGCATTTCCCGGGTAGGGGTCACACATGGACGCACGCCGCCACATCTGTGCTGTCATTTGGTACAACACAAGTCAGTCAGCAAGTCCCAGCCTGATCCATGATTTATGTCTGGGACCTGCTGATCAACTTAGAGAATAACAATACAGAGCCCTGTTTTTAAAACTTCCAGTAAATATTATTATTATTATACAGTATTTATATAGCGCTAAAAGGTTTGCTCAGCGCTGTACATTATAGTGGGGGACAGAACATGAGACTATACAGTAACAAAATAAAACACGAGGGGGTCAAGGGCCCTGCTCTTTCGAGCTTACAATCTAGGAGGGAGGGGATAGTGGTACAGGAGGAAGTGGCTGTGGGGGATGGAGTGGTAGGAGGAGTGGAGGAGATCGGCTGTTAGGTGAGGGTGGGGTAGGCTTCCCTGAAGAGATGGGTTTTCAGGGTGCACCTAAAGGTGAGGAGGGTAGGTGACAAATCTGATGGATTGGGGTAGTGAGTTCCAGAGGATGGGGGAAGTCCTGGAGAAGTCCTGCAGTTGGGCGTGGGAGGTGGAGACCAGGGAGCTAGAAAGTAGAAGGTCTTGTGAGGAGCGAATATTACATGTTGGGTGGTATTTGGGTATCAGGTCGGTGAGGTAGTTTGGGACAGCGCTATGAATGGCTTTGTATGTCTGTGTTAGTAGTTTGAATTTAATGCGTTGGGCAATCGGGAGCCAGTGGAGGGAATGACAGAGGGGGGTAGCAGAAGTGGAGCGGTTGGCAAGGTGGATGAGTCTGGCCGCTGAGTTCAGGATAGACTGAAGCGGGGATAGTCTGTCGGTGACCGGTGAGAAGGGAGTTGCAGTAGTCCAGAATTGAGATAATAAGGGAGTGAACAAGTTGTTTAGTAGTGTCTGGGGTTAGGAACGTACGTATCTTGGAGATGTTGCGGAGGTGGAGCCTGCATGAGTTTGCCAACGATTGGACATGGAGTTGGAAGGACAGGTTTGAGTCTAGAGTGACACCTAGGACTTTGGCTTGCAGGGTGGGACTGATGGTGGCGTTGTTGGTCGTGATGGAGACGGGGGGGCACAGGCTGGGGGGAAAATCAGATCAGTTTTGGAAAGGTTCAATTTGAGGAAATGGAGCGACATCCAGTCTGATATGTCATTCAGCAGGTGGGTGATACGGGCGGAGACTGAAGGAGTGAGGCGAGGGGTGGAGAGGTAAATTTGCGTGTCATCGGCGTAGAGGTGATAGTTGCCGAGGGAGGAGGTATAGATGGAGAAGAGAAGGGACCCGAGGACAGAGCCTTGGGGGACCCCAACAGACAGGGGGAGACAGGGGGAGGTGGCAGCGTTATAGGTAACGCTGAAGGAGCGTTGGGATAGATAGGAGGAGAGCCAGGTCTTTTTTCATTTATATTACAAAAAATAAAAAACCCTAGTGGTGACCAAATACCACCAAAAGAAAGCTATATTTGTGTGAAACAAATTCTATCAATTTAATTTGGGTATAGTGTTGCATGATTGTGCAATTTCCAGCTAAAGTGGCGCAGTGCCGAATAGCAAAAAATGTCATGAATGTCATGAAGGGGGTAAAACCTTCCGGAGCTTAAGTGGTTAAAGAGTATGTAAACCTAACTCTTCATATTCCTGATATGTGCCTGCTGTACCATGTACTTGTATGGAAACGTATCCTGTTCTTTTTGTATTGCTTCTTTTGTGTGAAATCTCTAGTGTTCCTGCCAGTCCTCCTGCTTTCCTATCAAAAATTGACCACACTAGGCACGAGAGCACAGCATGGTAGGTTCTCTAGCTGTGCTGGGAACTCAGTCTACTCTCCTTCAATGATCAAGCTTGTGCTGACACCCCCCCCCCCCGCACAGTCCTTTACTGGGAAGTTCAGAGTGCTGCTGTTTCTCCACCCCCACCTCTCTATGCATCTGAGAACAGAGGGAATGTGATCACCTATAGTATATATACAGTTGCAAGAAAAAGTATGTGAATCCCTTGGGATTACGTGGAGTTTTGCATGAATTGGGCATAAAATGTGCTCTGAATGTCATCTAAGTCACAACAATAGAAGAACACAGTCTGCTGAACATAATACTACACAAACATTAGATGTTGCCATGATTTAATTGCACATAACATGTAAACATTCACAGTGCAGGGAGGAAAAAGTATGTGAACCTTTGGACTTAATAACTGGTTGACCCTCCTTTGGCAGCAATAACCTCAACCAAACATTTCCTGTAGTTGCAGATCAGACCTGCACAACGATCTGGAGTAATTTTGGACCACTCCTCTTCACAAAACTGTTTCAGTGTAGCAATATTCTTGGGATGTCTGGTGTGAATCTCTCTCTTAAGGTCAAGCCACAGCATTTCAATCGGGTTGAGGTCAGGACTCTGACTGGGCCACTCCAGAAGGCATATTCTGTGCTGTTGCAGCCATTGTTTTGTTGAATTACTTGTATGCTTTGGGTCATTGTCCTGTTGCATCACCCATCCTCTGCGGAGCTTCATTTGGCGGACAGATGGTCATATGTTTTCCTGCAAAATGTCTTGGTAAACTCTGGAATTCATTTTCTCATCAATGACAACAATCCGTCCAGGCCCTGAGGCAGCAAAGCAGCCCCAAACCATGATGCTCCCTCCGCCATGTTTTACAGTGGGGATGAGGTTTTGATGTTGGTGTGCTGTGCCTTTTTTTCTCCACACATAGTGTTGTGTGTTCTTCCCAAACAACTCAATCTTGGTTTCATCTGTCCACAGTATATTTTGCCAGTAGTGCTGTGGAACATCCAGGTGCTCTTTTGCAAACTTCAAACTTGCTCAATATACTTTTTGGACAGCAATGGCTTCCTCCGTGGTGTCCTCCCATGTACTCCATTCTTGTTTAATGTTTTCCTTACTGTAGATGTGTCAACAAAAATGTTAGCATGTGCCAGAGATTTCTGTAGGTCTTTAGCTGACACTCTGGGATTATTCTTTACCTCATGCAGCATTCTGCGCTGTGCTCTTGCAGTCATTTTTATAGGACGACCACGCCTAGGGAGAGTAGCAACAGTGCTAAACTTTCTCCATTTGTAGATAGTCTGTCTTACCGTGGACACATGAACATCAAGGTTTTTGGAGATACTTTTGTAACCCTTTCCAGCTTCATGCAAGTCAACAATTCTTGATCGTAGGCCTTCTGATAGCTCTTTTCTGCGAGGCATGGTTCACATCAGACAGTGCTTCTTGAAACCAGTAAACCCAAAACAGGTGTGTGTTTTTTAAGGGCAGGACAGCTGTCAGCATAACATCCAATATCATCACACTGATTGGAGTCAAGATTGGCTTACTCCTGGCTCCAATTAGCTCTGGGAGAAGTCATTAAGCTAGGGCCTCACATACTTTTTCCTCCCTGCACTGTGAATGTTTACATGTTATGTGCAATTAAACCATGGCAACATCTAATGTTTGTGTAGTATTATGTTCAGCAGACTGTGTTCTTCTATTGTTGTGATTTAGATGATGTTCAGAGCACATTTTATGCCAAATTCATGCAAAACTCCACGTAATCCCAAGGGGTTCACATACGTTTTCTTGCAACTGTATATATATATATGGTTTACGTATACTTTAATGTCTAAATTTCCCAGTTATTGACTGTATGTCTATCTTCTCAGAAAGAACAGGAACCCAATCCAGCAGTCATAGAAGCAGTATGAACATTTCCCTGCATCCAGGTAACCGATGAATGTGCGGATACATGATTACAGCTGCATTGAGCCGCAACTCTTCTCAGCCTTTCATTCAGCCTGGGATCCCAGCCACATTAGACTCACTACAGCAATGTACAGGAGAACCCTTTTATGATCATGTGAATCTGTTCTGTTATATATACTTTTTCTACATTTGTCTGCTGCTTCTGTTAATAAAACATATGGAGAAGACTAGACCATTGTTATTTTGCTTGGCCAATCCCCCATTATAATGCAGTGCTGCAGCAAAGAACAGACTCTCCAAAGGATTAAACGAGGAGTGTATGCGCAGACCTGCTGAGCAAATTTTGACAAGTGGCATTGAAGCACCAACCAAGATGTATAGCCTCTCCACAACGCCTCATTGAATCCAGAACAGGAGAACTGGCGGCGGAGGGCACTACAACATTCAGTAATGGTATGTAACCCCACCAACGGTAGAGATCAGGGAGGGACTGACAACTCATGGGGCCCCCGGGCAATAGGGGATCATGGGGCCCCTGTGTCCTTGCCCAAACTCAAAAAAGCCTATGAAAAAGGTACCAGGGGCATCTCATGGGGCCCCCTACTGACCCCAGGCCCTCGAGCAGTGCCCTTGTTTCCAAATGGTCAGTCCGCCCCTGGTAGAAACACACTTTAAGGAAAGGTTTTCTAAAAAAAAAAAAAACCTTTAAAAAAATATAATTTCATGCAAATTTGTAGCTTATTTTGGGTTACACTGATGCAAGCAATAATTAATTGTCCTTTTTCTCAGAGCATACCTCTGCAGAAAATTGTTGACCACTCTCAAGATGATGTTGTGCAGTGTATAGTTGACTTCACTGGCCACACTGAGTCACGAGTAGATTCAGGCTTTGATCAGTGATCCATGAGCTGCAAGCCTCAGGGTAACTGACATGTTTATGGATTTGTGGCCACCTACAGTTAGAAAATCACACCTGCTTGAATGAATTATGACTTCTCCCATTGTCTTCCAGTAATAAGGAAAATTACGAGTTCCACCTTCACAAAACAACTTGTGAAATAAGCACATCCATCAAGGTAACTGCTTTTTAAGACATACCTAGGAACTTAAGCACCAAAGCTCACAAATGTCCCTCTTTCTGCCATAGCAGTCCATCTTGTTTGGTTGACGTGCAGATTTATAGAACAGAATTAACTATTTTATTTGAGAAGGTTAGCAAAGTTTGCTATCATGGTGAAGGAACCTGGGAACTTCTGGCCCTGAAATGCTGGAAGCTGCAATACCTTATAAGTCTAATTGCACTATCCTAATCCTTTTTTTTTACTCAGTAAGGCTAATATATTTTAGACAGATAAACTAGTACAGGCAGTCCCTGAGCTACAAACATCTGACTTACATACGAGTCATACTTAATACGCTGATCCCGGAAACTGCCGGGCAGCCATCTTGCTGCTCACCGAATGCTGCCACCTACTGTCTAGTGGACCTGTCAGCAATCCCACATCACTGCATGGCCAGTTAACCATTCCCTATGCTATCCAAAACTTAAAAATGATTTTGTGGCTGGATTTACACTTAACAAATATGCCTGTTTATGTACATATAAATTCAGCTTAAGAGCAAACCTACAGAACCTATCTTGTTCATTACCCAGAGACCACCTGTATATATGCATATTATCTGAAGCTGGGTTTCTATGGTCTATTTCACAGCTGTCCTATTGGTGGCACATGAAAGTTTCTTTTTAGGTCCATGAGGTTTTTATGAAAATATACAGTACATTTTTTTTTTAATTAATATTATTATCAGTCAATAGTAAAACTGGCTGAACTATGATTAGTTCTGGGAATTTTATTGTTGACTGCTAACTATATTAATTAACAGCCTGATCTCAACCGTTTCCCTTCATGCCCACTCCATGCCAAATTATTCAAGCTGCTCAGCAAGTTTGCAATGCTATAAAGAACCTTAGAGAAGCAGAACTATATTCTCTGTTCAAGTGCCTCACTTCATTTCACCGTCCCTAGTTGCTCCGACAGGGCTCACCTTCATTTAAGGAACATTTTTCCATCTGTAATCAAAGTCTGTGGCTCTGCTCTTAGCTGAATACCAGTTACCAGAAGCCCGTGTGTGGCAACACATATAAAAAAAAAAATATATATATATATATATATATATATATATATTCACGCAGTATATATATATTAAATTTATTAGTATTCAATTGGCAATTGTAAAAAAAAAAAAAAAATGGTTAATTTAGATGTGGCCCTTTAGTCGACTTCTGTCAGGAATGGACTCGCTAATGGTGGTGGCACTCACCTGCCTTGTGGGCTGCAGTATCAAGGCTGGCCAGCGGGTGCTCTCAGCAGCCAGAATCTCACTCCTGCAATCAGGCCATCACCTGAGGCTGATTGCAGGAGGTGTATTTAAGCAGGAACAGGCCTGTGATCAGTGTCTTGGTGTATGTTTCCCATGAGCCCCTGTACCTGCATCCTGTCTGCTTCCTGCCTGATCCTGACTCTGAACGAACTCCGCCTGTCCTGACCTCGGCTATTCCTGACCACTCTTCCGCTTGCTCCTGGTACCCTGTTTGCCCGTTGGCTACCAACCCGGCCCACCTGACTACATTGTGCTCTATATATATATGCATATATATATATCAGTTTAGGTTTGGGTTTGTTTCACCTTGTTGTATGTATTTGTGTTAGTTTTGGGTTTGGTTTGTTGCACTGCATTTATGTTTGTGTTGTCCTTAATAAATTATCTTGTTTACACGCTATACCTGAAGTCTGTGTTTCCCTGTGTCGGTCCACACACCTCTGGTCATTTCCGGAGCCCTGACAACTTCTGAATACAAATGTAATCCTTGGGCTCTGTTGAAGCATTATTAAAAGGCAATTTTTTTTTAAATTAAAATAACAAACATATTATACTCATCTGCTCTGTGCAATAGTATTGTGTAGAACAGCCCAAAACGTCCTCTTTTGGAGTCCCCCGCCAGCACTCTCTGCTCCACTTCTTCTGTGTCTGCCCCCATAGGAAGCGCTTGCTATGGGGGCAGACGTGCAGGCTCACTCCCAAGCAAGGCTCTGTGTGTCCAGAGAGACACACAGCGGGCTCGGCCTTACCCCCCACTTCCTCCCCATAGGATTTGGTTGACAGCAATAGGAGCCAATAGCTCCTGCTGCTGCTTCTGTACCTGTGACGTGAGAAAGAGCAGAGATGCTGATATCTGACACAGCGCTGGATGGAAAGAGGGGGGGAGCTGATACTGCAAGGCATAGAATGCATTAAGGTAAAAAAACATTAAGCCTTTAAAACCACTTTAAGTTAGATGCCACTGGTTTAGTCTTTTAAAAATGTAGTTAGGTCTGTCAACACAAAAAAGAAGAAGTTGTCATACTTCCAAGATGACTAACAGTTCTGAAGTCCAACAAATTCTAGTAGAATTTAATATGCCGTGACCTTTCCTCTCTCTGGAAAGGGATTCGCTTTTGGTTGGGACAAGCCCAAACCGAACTTTCCATGTGTTGTAACATCTAAAATTGGTGTTAATTTTTATTCTATTAGATGGAGGTTAAATTAAAAGTTCAAAGTCAGGCTGTTCTGTTATATTATAAATGACTAAACAGACAAAACCGGCAAGTTCAATTTGCTGTGCTAGACCAAAGACAAAATCATGCTAATATAGAACAGTGGTACAGAGAGCATTGATGGCATACAAAGTGCAAATATGTTTAGTAACCAATCAGAACTTGTATTTTGTAACTTCAGCTTAAAATAATAAAAATGTAGTTCTGATTGGTTAGTGCACTAGTTCATACCTTCTTACCTTATCATAATAGGACAAGGAGCTATGTTCTAAGTTCTGGGACCAATAAGTACAGCAGGCACAAATAAACCGAAAATAAAAAGGTTCCAAAAGTTACATCATTTGCATGATCTAGTAACATTTACATTGTATGTGTAAAATTCCTCACAGCTGTACAGAAAATTATATATTTGACATTTGGGTAACCTTGATATATTATACGGCAGCATCTTTATAAGCCAAAAATAGACAGTCCAATAATACTTTGTAGTTTTCTTCTATTGGCTTATCGTATGGGAAAACATTACTCTCCAGTAAACCAACTTCATCTATTGTTCTAGTGCTTTTCTATTCTGAAAATCAAATTAAAGGGCTCATATAATGTACTGTACTTAAAGTGATACAAGTCAAAAAGTCAGTATTTTTTAGTTTCGGATAGAGTTGAGAAGGGTTTAAAGCGACAGTAAAGTCCTTCACAAGGAATGGAATAACTACATTCTTCCGGAAAAGCTTCTTAGCAAACACATGGCTGACTTTCTAACACAAAAGAGGGGTAGCAGTACTCTAGCAGTCTCCTAGTCTCTAGGATCTTTCCCCACCCGTACTCACAGAATGACTCTGGATAAGTGGTGGCCTCTTACCAGTATCCTGCAGGCAAATGGTACCAGGCTAGGTCCTCAGACGATGGCCCCTCAGCTAGAACATACAGTGGCTCCAGGCCCTACAGCCTCCCAGTCTGGGCCTCCACTCAGAAAGCAAATGACAGCCGTGCCCAAGGAGGTCAAAACAAGTTCCCTGAGCAATAATCTCTCCCTTTGGAAGAAGAAAAATCGGCTCTCCACTTCAGGATATTTATATATTCTCCCAGAATCCTCTGGGCCAGACTTTCTAGGGATTGGCTGGGGCTGCATAAATATTAAGCTACTGACTGATATGCTCCTGCCTCTATAACCAGAGCTCCTCCAGGTAAACAGAGAGAGACAACCAATCATGCAGCCTGGGTACAGTGAGACAACTACATTTGCAGAACAGACTAACCCCACTGACTCCAATGGGCCCAAACTAAATATACCTATTCTTGATACCTGACTAGGAGGGGGTTACATGTGTATGTGGGAGGAGGTGTGTTTCAACTTCTGTTTTTTTCTTCTTTAATCATTTTTTAATATTTGTATTTTTTTTTACAGTATTGCCAGTGGACTGCTGGGAAATATCAGGTATCTACACAGACCCCTGATGTTTCACTTTTTTTTATTAGAGAAAGAGGACACAGTTCACAGTGAGAGTTCTCAACCTCTTTCCCATTCTTCACCATTCTGATCAGATCAGTTCCCCATCTGTCTTCCACAGCTAGTGGCAGGGCAAAAGAAGGGGAGAAGCCCTCGCAGACAGGAGAGAGTTGCGCGGATGATGAAGGCTACAGAGGTGGATTGGAGAATATGGGGGGGGGTCAGAGGACACAATGCCAAGAGCTGTGATGGCAGAGCAGCAGGTAGGAGATGGGGAGCAGTCAATTTTTGAATGAATAGCTTATAGCAGAAGAGGAAATGCCATAAACATAAGGCTTACTGACCAGCCAGCTCGAAGCTGTCTTGCCGTTGTAGTGTTAAAGGTCACCTCCCCAGACTATGCACATTAAACTATTCAAATATTCCTAGAAGTAAAGGGCTTTGAAATAAGCCATTCCTGACTGCTCTAAATGCTTTTATTGGGAAGCTATTCTCAAAGCTCATAACTCTGAAGTCATCTTTCAGTTTGTTGGAATACATTGAATACATTGCAAACATCAGTTTTCAGTAGATTCGTATTCTTCAACCAGTAGATGGCAGTGTGTATACGTTTGTAGCTGCATCTATGGTTAAGTCTTTTCTCTATAATAAAGTTTCCTGTTTCCTGTTAGCAGAGAAGCAGCAGATAAATACATGTGGACTGTGCACTGTCTGTTCTGTAGGGCTATATAAAGAATCTCTAACAGGTTTTGAGCCCAGGCACCCAGTCATAGCCTGCTACAGCAAAGAAGTGCAAGATACAGCAAAAGAAAGAAGACAGTAAAAGAATAAAATAGGTATTTTCTCACTTTCATAAATAAGTAAATTGTCACATGTTCTGTCCCCCTTTGCAATGTACAGCGCTGAGCGAACTATTGGCGCTTTATAAATACTGTATAATAATAATAATAAGTACTCCAGGTATACTATATTATATCTGTTATGCAACAAAAGTATAGTACCAGATAAATTTGAACAGTAATTGGCACAGGTAAGCAACACATTTGGCAAAATGCTGAGTGTATTGCGTACAGACAATGGAACTGAATATACAGGTGATAACACACAGGCGATTCTCAGAAAGCATGGCATAATATTTCATACTACTTTACCATACAACCCAGAACAAAAAACAGGGTTGCAGAAGGAATGAACCATACTCTGTGTGAGAGTGGAAGAACCATACTGTTTGATTCCGATATGCCAAGCACATACTAGGGGGAGGCAATTATGACTGCATGCTATCTTCTAAATTGACTACCACGAAATTCAACTGAGAAAGCTCCATATGAACTGTGCAATGGAAAAGCCCTGAATTTCCAAATTTTTGGAAGGAAAGCCTATGTGCACATCCAAAAAAAAAAAACGTACAAAATTGGATGCTTGCGCAAAGGAAGGTGTACTTGTGGGGTACAGTGAGTCTCAAAAGGGATTCAGAATTCTACACCAAGACACAACAAGGTAACCATCAGTAGACGTGTACTTGTCGATGAAACTTCAGTGTGTTCAAAACTTCATGAACTAACACCAGCGCTTCAAACTGAGGGAAATTCCACATCAGTGTCGCACGAAGATAAGCAACAAAGTGATGCTGAAAAAGAAATTAACACAGACAATTCAAATATTGTAAAAGAAGAAACCAGGCCACAGGAAGCTTAAATCCTCTGGTGGGAAATCCACCAGAAGAAATAAAGGCATCCAAGCTAAACGTCTGTCCTATATTACTTGTGTAGCATTAAAACCAGAGCCAGATTCATGGGATGAGAAACAAAAGTGGATCAAAGCTATTGATGAATAGATGACATCTCTTAGTGAACTGCAGATTTGGACACTTTCAGAGCTACCTCATGGTAAACATGATTGCAGATGCTTTGACAAAACCGCTTACAAGAAACAGGTTTATAGAACTGGGATCCAAAACAGGACTAATATAAGAAGTAGTTGTTGAGTGTGGGTGTTGGAATACATTGTTCATGTATTTTTGTACAACAACTAAATCAATTTTTAGTAGAGATATATTCTTCAACCAAAAAATGACAGGATTTAGAAGTTTGTAGCTGCATCTATGGTTAAACTGTATGCATTTTCTCTATAATACATTTTCCTGTTTTCTGTTAGCAGAAAGACAGCAGATAAACACATGTGGGGTGTGCCCGGTCTGTTCTGTAGGGCTATTTACAGAATATCTAACACAGTTGGTTTCTAACAGCTTAGAAACAACTGCAAGAAAACACAATGCCTGTACTGTGAACTTTGAAAATTAAGTTCTTCATATTGCTTATAGATGCAGAGATGAATGAAGGTTTGTTTTGAAGTGTGTTTACTACCTATTCATAATGTGTAAACACTTTAGTAGGCGTGATCTGGGCAAAAGTTCACTTTAAAGAAAGATTTGCATACAAATGCAGATTGGTTGTGCACTTTAAGGGCTCATGTACACGGGGTGTTTGGAAAACTCTTCTGAACAATGGAAACTGACTGCTGGAAAACGTAGGTTAAAAAATGTCAGTTTAGCAGGGTTTGAATACTGCGTTTATTCGTGTTTGCGTTTAGAAGCATTTTTAAAAGATAGCCTCAGGAGACCTTCCCAAATGCCCAGAACGCACTGAAAAATAGTACATAATTACCTATTTCAGACGTTTTGAGAGAAATAGAGAGCAGAAGCAGAGAGAGCAGTATGTGTTGAGATGATCTGTCTTTTCTGGTTGTATTCACTATGGATCCCATCATGAGCATAATGCGGCACGTTCTACCATTTTTTCCTTCACGTGAAAACTGGAACTGACTGCGCTGGTGTACCGGGTCCATTTGAATACATGGAAAACACTTTGCATGCATTTCTGATGATGAAAAAAGGCTCTGGACAGCATCTAGATATGGAACAGTTAAAAAACGCTTCTAAACGCAAACCCTTATAAACGCGGTTAACCGCATTTGCAAGTGTTTACACATGTTTACAAGCGTTTGGCATTTGAAACGCCAGTAAAATCTACTCCTGAACGCAAGTTTGGCGCATTCAAAAAAACGACTGTAAACTCAACTGCCTGTAAACGACTATGTGTACATGGACACATGGGAAAACATTAGGGAGATTTCAGGGGCTGCTGAAAAAAACGCTTTACAGCTACTGAACGTCAGTTTAGCAGCTGCAGTATACATGAGCCCTAACTTTAAAATTTCATGGCACAAAACATGCAGGATTTCAAGTTCACCATGTATACAATTTTAAATGAACCTAACCTAAAAGAAATTGACTTCAATTCTTCCTCCTAAGGGAAAATATGAATGGGGTCCCTGGCAACATAGCAGCTTTGGCCCCACATCTTTACATATGACATTGCAAAGGATTGAAATAGGCACACAGAAGCCACTATTTGCAATGTTCTGTACTGGCATGGCCCCATCTGACACCACTTGTCAAGTACATTCATCCTTGTGAAGTTACAGGCTTTGACTGCTTGGGCTATGTCCTAGGCTTACTGCAGGATGATGAAAGATGTAGCCGGGCCTCCTAGAAAATCCATCTGGCATTGGCCTCCTGTCTTAGGCTTCCTTGTGGATGATCTGGCTCTAGCCGAGGTTGCTGCTTTGTTCCGAAAAAGCTAATGAGAGCAAAACAAATATCTGTCATCTGGTAAGACCTTAATGTGGCTTCAAATATCACGTTGTTTCACTCATATTACTGCTTTTAACTGCAGCTGAGACTATGCTGTGTGTGGCAAAGGCACCAATCAGAGACAACCTAATGTCATTATTTTTACATCGGTTCCGCTTGGAAATAATCCTGTTTATGGAAAATGTGTGATTTACGTTTAGGGCCCCTATAAAGAGATCTCCAGTCTAAACACAGTTTTCTGTAGTTTTTAAAGCAAGAACTGTCCATGACATACTCAAAAGTGGCCACACATAAGTGTTTAATGTATGAATGTTTCCTCTTGTGCCTTCCACATGCTTCCTCAAATAACCCTGCATGGCTTTCAAACCCAACCAATAAAAGCGCTTTTGTGTTTCAAGTACACTGTGCCAAACTGTGTATACTAAATCAAGTTGTTAGAAGAGAGAATGTTTGTGTCTTTAAATTTAAAATGGAATTTATTTGACTGTATTTGTGTGGATTGGACCCCTTTGTGTGGGCTATTGGTGGATAGAGGGTTGTGAATTTAGTCCTAGCAGACAGCTGTGCAAAGCCTAGGCATTTGGGGTTCTCTGATGTACATGCAGTTTCAGAATACATGAGTTCTAATTTTCTTGTCCACTGTTAAAAACTGTAATAAGGTGTTTGGTGGAGGCATAAGGGTTTATAATATTCATCTCAGTAAAGAAAGAATCTTACTGATGGCAAATTGAACTTTATACAATTCAAGTCCAGAGCATGGTGATTATGTGTTTTCCAGCAATAAAGCCTTCATCTGCCTGGAAAACAAAGAGGAAAGAACAGAGGCGGACTGACCATTTGGAAACTCGGCACTGCCCGAGGGCCCGGAGTCAGTAGGGGGCCCCATGAGATGCCCTTGGTACCTTTTTCATAG
This sequence comes from Staurois parvus, assembly GCF_062004578.1. Classification (NCBI taxonomy): domain Eukaryota; kingdom Metazoa; phylum Chordata; class Amphibia; order Anura; family Ranidae; genus Staurois; species Staurois parvus. The sequence continues at coordinate 7,251,542 of NW_028319124.1, read as the reverse complement.
GTTTTTTTGAGTTTGGGCAAGGACACAGGGGCCCCATGATCCCCTATTGCCTGGGGGCCCCATGAGTTGTCAGTCCGCCCATGGGAAAGAAGTTGTGCTGGTCCCCATCATGGTGCATAGGATTATTGGTGACAATCTAATACACTTTCACTTGAGCACTAGAAGGCCCCTGGGTAAGTGAATATTCAGTACAATGAATATGGAGGTGATAAAAATTCATAATAAAGACATTACCTCCTAAACCCGAAAGTTGACTCTAGTCAAGAGTGAAAATTACTTCAAAAGTCAAACAAGGTGCACAGTCTACATCAAGGCATTTCTGTATTGTATCAGCATGCAAAATAACTGACTCAAATGACCCATCCAGGCATGCAGTTATTGCTGAACTGTAATAGTACCCAGCACTTGTAAATTATTATTGGTGCAATAGAATTTGTATACAATTCATTGAAAATATACATAAAATAGTTAAAAATAGTTAAAAAGCTGCTGCAGATGTAGTGCTTCCCTGAAGATGTAGTGCTACTGCTTCATTGAACTTATATGAAAGATTTAACAGAAAACAGTGCAGTCTCCAGTCAGTCTGATAGTTTGGAGAAGGGAGGAGGAGGGAGGGCCTTGCCATTCTAAGCTACAGGGCTGTGTGTTTCTATTGATGTACACAACAGAGGAAGACACAGATCTAGTCCCTCCATGTAAAGGTGGCTCCATAGCATGCTGCAAGAGAAAGGAGCCACTCTGAAACAGGAAACCTGGGGCAGTGGTCATGGCACCAGCTTAACCTGGTACATAGGCAAGAATTAAAAGATAAAGAGGCTGCATATTCCGTAAGTGATTAAATCAGCTGCTCTCCCAAGAAAAAAAAACTCTCTAGCAATACTCACCAAAACTGAGCATGTACAGGTTGCCCCCAAGGCTCTGTTCTATCAGCAGATGGATTGGGGACAGCAGAAGCAGGGGAGAATCAAACATCCTTTTTACACAATGCAGAGGCTTAACCCCTTAGGTTCCACAGTGAGTATAACAAGCATGCTTTACTGCATATACAGACTGATTTTACTGTTATTGGTGGGTTTAGTAACACTTTAATATAACTTTAACAGTGGACAGTGCAATCTCCAGTCAGTCTGTTAGTGAAGGGGGAGGAGGAGGGGTGGGTGCCTTGCCATCCTAGGCTACAGGGTAGGTTTCTCTTAATGTACACAGTGTAGAGAGACACCATCCCTGCATGCAAGGGTGATTCCATAGGAAGCTAAAAGAGAAAGACGTCACCCTGAAACAGGAAGCAGTTATGGTTTAACCTCTTGGCTCTGGCTGCATGCAGATATGCGGCCTCTCAGTGTCTGGGCCTTGACGCCGAGCTGCCGCATATTTGCATGCAATTACTAAAAACTTGTGCTCTCAGCACACATGTCTGCTACTCACGGAAAGGTCCCGATCGCCTCTTTCGATTGGGACCTTTCCTGATCATGTGACCGCCATGACGGCATGTCACGGCTGTCACATGACCCTAAACCCTGCCCCGCCTCCCGGCTTCTGAAACCCTTAAAGGGCAGGGAGGCACCAAGGGGTTAAACTGGAACATAGGCAAGGATTAACCCCTGGTGCACATATGTGTGGGCGTCATTTGTGTGGGCACGAGAGCCTATTAATTTGAATAGACTCCCGTGTCCAAGGACACACAAGTCCCTGCACTACTTGGGAAATTGCATTAGAATTAATGGCACCCGCCTGCGGATCCTGCATTCTTTTGTGTGGGTGGTGCGGCTGCAGATATTTGTGCGGGTCCCTCAGCGGCACCACCCGCACAGATGTGAACAAAGCCTAAAAGATAAAGAAGCTGCATACTCAGTAAGCTATTAAATCAGCTGCTGAAAATGCTGAGTTCCACCTAAAAAAAGAAAAAAGTCAGCTACAAAAACTGACTTACCTGTCCCTCGGTTCAGCAGGGTCCTCACCACTGCTAGTTTCACCGGCTATCTTCTGTCCCTGGCGCCGGCATCTTCCGTGTGGGCACCCGGCTGTGACAGCTAGCGGCTTCACAACCGGGTGCCCACTGCGCATGCGTGAAAAGCACTGTGCTTTGTGAATGGCCCCATCATCTTCTGAGATCTGTCACGTGTCCCAGAAGACTACGGGGTGGGAGGACAACTTCCGCTTCCAATCACCTAGGCGATCGCAGCGGAAGTGGGTGCGGATACCTGTCAAATTTGGGTATCCGCTCCCCCTCCCCCTCCCCAAAGGTGCCAATTTTAATTTTAACGGGGAGCGGGGGACAAAGGCTTAAAGAGGAACTTCCCCTTTTGGGTGGAGCTCCGCTTTAAGGTAAACCTATTGTATCAGGTTCACGTTAAAGATGTGGCTCTCAATGGGTGGACCTGGATGGAGGGGTGGTCTTGACCTACATAAACCTATCAAATGCCTGGGTATGTTTTACTATCCTCCACATCCTCCTACTGCCAATCCCAGCAGTAGCAGCTCTGCCCAATGTAGTCTACCCGATGAAAACAAGTACAATTAGTAGTTAGGGCGACTTTAAATACAGAGCTGTCACTATCTTGATTTACTGAGATATTAGCAACACCATCAATGCTTTCCCTTTAAGCACTCACTGTGACAATGCTTTATTTTCTTTAAAAGTTAAATCATGTTTTAGTGTTGTGTTGTTACTAAGCCAAAAGGAAGTCACCATACTTGTAGTCTGCACTTTGTGACACCATGAGAGATAATTGAAAAGCTTCCTTAATGGAGGAAATGTATTGTAGAGCAGCACAGAGAGGTGACAATTACTGCACACATGGGGATGGGAGACACTCTGGGTAATGATACAGAAGATATATACTGTAATTTCTTCTTTCCGCAGGGAGACAGTTTGAAGGCAGCAGGGCCTGACCTTGCTGCGGCTGAGCGAAGATAAAACGTTTCAATGTCATACGGTGGCAGCCCATCATTTTATGTCTTCAGCTCTGATAGGATCCTTCTTTAAAGGGAAATATCCGTCCTGGAAAAACATTGAGGTCTTTTTTTTTTCTTGTTATAATGGATTTGTCATGGTACAGCCTTAAATATTTCTAATCTGGATCTGTCAAGAGAGACAGTAGTTGCAGGAGTTCATGAACAATAACTTTATTACATAAAGTGTAAGAAGAATTTGCAGCTTGGTTCAACTGGAAACCAACTTTGTTTTGTTGAAAGTGTACAAGCTCTGATATGTAGGCCTCATGGGAATGCAGGCTGCACTTTATCCCTCTTCCCTGAATACCATACTTAATAAACTTATGCTACACACACAAAATATTTCTTGGCATAAAATTTGGCTGCGGCCCTTTTATTGGTAATTACTGGTAATTACTTTAATTGATAATTATTGGTAATGACTAGAGATGAGCGAAGTATTCAAAAATTCGATTCGGCTGATTCGGCGAATTCGAGGAATAAATTTGATTCGATGCGAAAATATTCGCTGCGATTTTAAATTATAAAAGGGTGTTTCTAGGCTTCAGAGAGCCTTTATATTAGTGCAGAACACTGTACCTTTAATTTAAATGCCCTTGGAGTCTGCTGGGGAAGAGAAATAATACTGTCAGTCAGTATGACATGCAGATGAGTGCCGTCGATCTTAGAATCACCGCACACTTCACTCATTTGGGCAGTCACGGGGCCAAAACCAGAGTGTGGAGCCACAGTGCGGCGGTGGAGGCAGCAGCAATGGGAGGCCATACAGCACCCTATGACAAAAATGGAACCCACCAGCAGTGTGAGGAGACCTGAAAGTGGCACATGGCAGAGTGTGGCGATGGAGACAGCAGCAATGGGAGGCCGTACAGGGACCCATGACACACTCTGGACCTGGCAGCAGCATTAGGAGGCGGTACAGGGGCCCATGGCAGATTACGGGCCTGGCAGCAGCAATGGGAGGCCCGTAATCTGCCAGCACCCTATGACAAAATGGAACCCACCAGTAGTGTGAGGAGACCTGAAAGTGGCACATGTTTGGGGCATGATTCATGGCGGATTTAGTCAGTTGTGTCAGGAACTGGTGGTTTGAAATCCAGACTAATCCACGCCTGATTCATTTTCACAAACGTGAGTCTCTCCACACTTTGGGTGGACAGTCGTGTCCTCCGCGGAGTTACAATACCTCCTGCCGCACTAAACACGCGCTCCGATGCCACTCTACTGGCCGGGCATGACAGCCTTTCAAGGGCAAATTCAGCTAGTTGGGGCCAAAGGTCAAGTTTCGTTGCCCAGTAGTCAAGGGGATTGTCTACCTCGGTTGGCAGGGTGCTGTCCAAGTAGGCCCAAGCCTGTTGTTTGAGGTCCTGCTCCAGGTCCACCTGATGCTGCTGCTGCTGCGGCTGGTTAGTAGTTTCCTCACTGCGCTGGTGAAGAAAGCTACTCATCATCGACTGCAGACTGAGGCAGCCGCTGCTGGTGGAGCTGCCACTGCTCCTACCACCCCACCCCTCCCCTGCTGCCATGGCAGCGGAACGCGAGCGCACAGGGCCCACAGTGTCTGAGGATGGACGTTGGCGCAGAAAGGCAGAGACCAGCTGACTATATAGGTGGTTTTTATAGTACTTTATTTTGGCCTCCCTCTCAGCAGGTGTGAAAAAGGCCACCATTTTTGAACGGTAGCGAGGGTCCAACAAGGTGGACAGCCAAAAGTCATCCCTCTGTCTGATGGTTATTATTCGGCTTTCGCTACGCAAGCAACCGAGCATGCTATGGGCCATTTGTGCCAAGGAATGCGAGGGACTCCCTGCCTCCATCTCCACAGCATACTGCCACGGTGCGTCTGGGTCCTCTGTCTCCTCCTCCTCCTCCTCTACCAGATGCTCCTGCTCCTCCACTCCTGTCCGCTGAGTGGAAAAACCACCCATTTCACTCAATAATTCCTGAGCACCAATGTCCTCCTCTACCTCCTCCTCTTCTTCCTGTCCTGCCCCCACAGGGGTCATGTGGCGTTGAGATCTGTGCGCCACGTCTACTGCACCCTGACCAGCCATTGTTAACAGCATTTGTTCCAGGACGTGCAACAGAGGAATGACGTCGTTCATCCCATAGTCCTGCCGACTCACGAATAGCGTGGCCTCCTCAAAGGGCCTGAGCAAGCGGCAGGTGTCACGCATGAGCTGCCAATGGCTGACATCTAAGTTACACAGGGAGTACCTTTATCCGCTTGTAACATCAGGAAATCTGTGATGGCCTTTCGCTGTTCGTAAAGGCGGTCTAACATATGTAGGGTTGAATTCCACCTTGTTGCAACGTCACAGCATGAGGAGTCGGTACGGGGGCCCATGGCAGATTACGGGCCTGGCAGCAGCAATGGGAGGCCCGTAATCTGCCAGCACCCTATGACAAAAAATGGAACCCACCAGCAGTGTGAGGAGACCTGAAAGTGGCACATGGCAGAGTGTGGCGATGGAGACAGCAGCAATGGGAGGCCGTACAGGGACCCATGAGACACTGTGGACCTGGCAGCAGCATGAGGAGGCGGTACAGGGGCCCATGGCAGATTACGGGCCTGGCAGCAGCAATGGGAGGCCCGTAATCTGCCAGCACCCTATGACAAAAAATGGAACACACCAGCAGTGTGAGGAGACCTGAAAGTGGCACATGGAAGAGTGTGGCGATGGAGACAGCAGCAATGGGAGGCCGTACAGGGACCCATGAGAGACTCTGGACCTGCCAGCAGCATGAGGAGGCGGTACGGGGGCCCATGGCAGATTACGGGCCTGGCAGCAGCAATGGGAGGCCCGTAATCTGCCAGCACCCTATGACAAAAAATGGAACACACCAGCAGTGTGAGGAGACCTGAAAGTGGCACATGGCAGAGTGTGGCGATGGAGACAGCAGCAATGGGAGGCTGTACAGGGACCCATGAGACACTGTGGACCTGGCAGCAGCATGAGGAGGCGGTACAGGGGCCCATGGCAGATTACGGGCCTGGCAGCAGCAATGGGAGGCCCGTAATCTGCCAGCACCCTATGACAAAAAATGGAACACACCAGCAGTGTGAGGAGACCTGAAAGTGGCACATGGCAGAGTGTGGCGATGGAGACAGCAGCAATGGGAGGCCGTACAGGGACCCATGAGAGACTCTGGACCTGGCAGCAGCATGAGGAGGCGGTACGGGGGCCCATGGCAGATTACGGGCCTGGCAGCAGCAATGGGAGGCCCGTAATCTGCCAGCACCCTATGACAAAAAATGGAACCCACCAGCAGTGTGAGGAGACCTGAAAGTGGCACATGGCAGAGTGTGGCGATGGAGACAGCAGCAATGGGAGGCCGTACAGGGACCCATGAGACACTGTGGACCTGGCAGCAGCATGAGGAGGCGGTACAGGGGCCCATGGCAGATTACGGGCCTGGCAGCAGCAATGGGAGGCCCGTAATCTGCTAGCACCCTATGACAAAAAATGGAACACACCAGCAGTGTGAGGAGACCTGAAAGTGGCACATGGCAGAGTGTGGCGATGGAGACAGCAGCAATGGGAGGCCGTACAGGGACCCATGAGAGACTCTGGACCTGGCAGCAGCATGAGGAGGCGGTACAGGGGCCCATGGAAGATTACAGGCCTGGCAGCAGCAATGAGAGGCCCGTAATCTGCCAGCACCCTATGACAAAAAATGGAACACACCAGCAGTGTGAGGAGACCTGAAAGTGGCACATGGCAGAGTGTGGCGATGGAGACAGCAGCAATGGGAGGCCGTACAGGGACCCATGAGAGACTCTGGACCTGGCAGCAGCATGAGGAGGCGGTACAGGGGCCCATGGCAGATTACGGGCCTGGCAGCAGCAATGAGAGGCCCGTAATCTGCCAGCACCCTATGACAAAAAATGGAACACACCAGCAGTGTGAGGAGACCTGAAAGTGGCACATGGCAGAGTGTGGCGATGGAGACAGCAGCAATGGGAGGCCGTACAGGGACCCATGAGAGACTCTGGACCTGGCAGCAGCATGAGGAGGCGGTACGGGGGCCCATGGCAGATTACGGGCCTGGCAGCAGCAATGGGAGGCCCGTAATCTGCCAGCACCCTATGACAAAAAATGGAACACACCAGCAGTGTGAGGAGACCTGAAAGTGGCACATGTTTGGGGCATGATTCATGGCGGATTTAGTCAGTTGTGTCAGGAACTGGTGGTTTGAAATCCAGACTAATCCACGCCTGATTCATTTTCACAAACGTGAGTCTCTCCACACTTTGGGTGGACAGTCGTGTCCTCCGCGGAGTTACAATACCTCCTGCCGCACTAAACACGCGCTCCGATGCCACGCTACTGGCCGGGCATGACAGCCTTTCAAGGGCAAATTCAGCTAGTTGGGGCCAAAGGTCAAGTTTCGTTGCCCAGTAGTCAAGGGGATTGTCTACCTCGGTTGGCAGGGTGCTGTCCAAGTAGGCCCAAGCCTGTTGTTTGAGGTCCTGCTCCAGGTCCACCTGATGCTGCTGCTGCTGCTGCGGCTCGTTAGTAGTTTCTTCACTGCGCTGGTGAAGAAAGCTACTCATCATCGACTGCAGACTGAGGCAGCCGCTGCTGGTGGAGCTGCCACTGCACCTACCACCCCTCCCCTGCTGCCATGGCAGCGGAACGCGAGCGCACAGGGCCCACAGTGTCTGAGGATGGACGTTGGCGCAGAAAGGCAGAGACCAACTGACTACATAGGTGGTTTTTATAGTACGTTATTTTGGCCTCCCTCTCAGCAGGTGTGAAAAAGGCCACCATTTTTGAACGGTAGCGAGGGTCCAACAAGGTGGACAGCCAAAAGTCATCCCTCTGTCTGATGGTTATTATTCGGCTGTTGCTACGCAAGCAACCGAGCATGCTATGGGCCATTTGTGCCAAGGAATGCGAGGGACTCCCTGCCTCCATCTCCACAGCATACTGCCACGGTGCGTCTGGGTCCTCTGTCTCCTCCTCCTCCTCCTCCTCTACCAGATGCTCCTGCTCCTCCACTCCTGTCCGCTGAGTGGAAAAACCACCCATTTAACTCAATAATTCCTGAGCACAAATGTCCTCCTCTACCTCCTCCTCTTCTTCCTGTCCTGCCCCCACAGGGGTCATGTGGCGTTGAGATCTGTGCACCACGTCTACCGCACCCTGACCAGCCATTGTTAACAGCATTTGTTCCAGGACGTGCAACAGAGGAATGACGTCGTTCATCCCATAGTCCTGCCGACTCACGAATAGCGTGGCCTCCTCAAATGGCCTGAGCAAGCGGCAGGTGTCACGCATGAGCTGCCAATGGCTGACATCGAAGTTACACAGGGGAGTACCTTTATCCGCTTGTAACATCAGGAAATCGGTGATGGCCTTTCGCTGTTCGTAAAGGCGGTCTAACATGTGTAGGGTTCAATTCCACCTTGTTGCAACGTCGCAGATCAGGCGATGCTGTGGAATTCCGTTCTGCCGCTGCAGCTCAAGGAGGGTGTGCTTTGCGGTGTAGGAATGGCTGAAATGCATGCAAAGTTTACGTGACATTTTAAGGATGTCTTGCAGTGGGATGGTGGATTTTAGGAACCGCTTGACAACCAGATTGAACACGTGAGCCATGCATGGCGCATGGCACAACCTTCCTTGACGCAGAGCAGACACCATGTTCTTTCCGTTGTCGGTCAACATGGTTCCGATTTTCAGTTTGCGTGGAGACAGCCATCTGTCGATTTCTTTGTTCATTACAGTCAGAAGTTCCTCCCCTGTGTGACTACGTTCGCCAAGGCATACCAGGTGCAGCACAGCGTGACACCGTTGCGCCCTGCACATGTGATATGCCGGTCGGGTAATGGGACTTGGCACGGGGGTGGCGGCTGAGGACACGGCGGAAGAAGAGGTGGTAGAGGCGGACATCTTTTGTGGACCAAGGACGTGCAAACGTGGAGGCAAAAGCGGCGTGACCTGTCCAAGTTGCTGGTGCGGCTGTGCCGGCACCACGTTCACCCAGTGGGCCATAAATGACATGTACTGTCCCTGACCGTAGTTACAGCTCCACACGTCGGCACTGCCGTGCACTTTGGCAGAGACCGACATGCTCAAAGACTGGCCCACCATCTCTTCTACATGTGAATGCAGGGCTGGCACTGCCTTTTTGGCAAAGAAATGACGGCTTGGCACTCTCCACCGCGGCGCGGCACAAGCCATCATTTCTCGGAAAGGTGCTGAGTCCACCACTTGGAAAGGGAGGGACTGCAGCACCAGCAACTTGGACAGGAGGACGTTCAGCTTTTGCACCGTCGGGTGCGTGCTCGCAAACTGTTGTCTCTTGGAAACGGATTCCAAGAAAGACTGCTGACGGAATCCGTGAAGAGGAGTAGCAGGAGAAGGAGCATCTGAACGAGCGGAAGATGCCAACGAGCGACAACTCCCCTCAGCAGAGGTGTTAGAGCCTTGACTGGCTGATAGAGGGCGATTGACGTCGGGTGACGGAGCAAGTAATGGAGCAGGTGATGGAGCGGGGGCTGGGGCAGGCAGAACCGCCGTATCTTTATCATGGTTTTCCCAGGCCACCAAATGGCGACGCTGCATATGCTGCCGCAACGCTGTAGTCCCAACATGGGCCCCCTGGCCACGCTTGACTTTCTGGCCACATACTCGACATACGGCTACGTTTACTTCCTCGGGCGGCTTGACGAAAAATTGCCACACCGCCGAGTAGGAAACTTTGCCCCCGATACTCCTCACTGGCTGACTGCTACTTCCTCCGTGCACACCGGCACCACTACTGGCCGTGGTGGTAGGCTGCAGTGGAGCTGATGCTCTACTCCGTGGCCGTTTGCCTCCACTGACACTGCTGCGACCCTGCTGCCTCCTGGGCAACCCACCGACTGTTTTGCTCGCTGCCAAGCTGCCACCCTCTTCTCCTGATGATGCGGAAGCAATAGCCTGATGACGACGAGGCTGCCAAGTGCGATCAGCCTCATCATCATCAATTAGGGTCTCCGCCTCACTACTAGCCTCCTCGGCTGCGTGTGGGTCAGGAGACAGACCTGTCTCTAGACCGGCTACCGAGCCACTCTCCTCGCCACTACTTCTTCGCCTGGCTGCTGAAGAGGCGGATGTCTCCCCCCGTTCCTGACCGCCCTCTGTTAGCTCTTCCTCACTGTACAGTGGGGCTGAGCCCACAGCATGCGATACTTCGCTTGGTGAGGGAACACCAAAGGACAGGGGCAGGTAGAGGACACGTGATTTCAGTGGGCTTGCTCCCGGGCCATGCCAACTAACGGTTGTGTCTGACGTACCCACCGACCGTTGGCTGTAGGTGTCAGAGGTGACCTGGGAAGAGGAAGACGACCGAGCCAACCAATCGATGACGGCAGGGTTGTCGGTGGAGACACGACCACTGGATGACACCGGGAGCAATGGCCTCTGGCTGCGACTAGTGCTGCCTCGACCCCATCCTCTGCTGCCACGTCTGCTCGCTCCTAAAACATTGCCTCCTCTGCCACTCCTCTGCATGTTGTCTGACATACTCTTTAATTCAACTATTATGTGTCCCTGAGTAACAATTCTGTGTCCCTGAGTAACAATTCTGTGTCTGTCCCTGAGTAACAATTCTGTGTCCCTCAGTAACAATTCTGTGTCCCTCAGTAACAATTCTGTGTCTGTCCCTGAGTAACAATTCTGTGTCCCTCAGTAACAATTCTGTGTCCCTCAGTAACAATTCTGTGTCTGTCCCTGAGTAACAATTCTGTGTCCCTCAGTAACAATTCTGTGTCCCTCAGTAACAATTCTGTGTCCCTCAGTAACAATTCTGTGTCTGTCCCTGAGTAACAATTCTGTGTCCCTCAGTAACAATTCTGTGTCCCTCAGTAACAATTCTGTGTCCCTGAGTAACAATTCTGTGTCTGTCCCTGAGTAACAATTCTGTGTCCCTGAGTAACAATTCTGTGTCCCTCAGTAACAATTCTGTGTCCCTCAGTAACAATTCTGTGTCCCTGAGTAACAATTCTGTGTCCCTCAGTAACAATTCTGTGTCTGTCCCTGAGTAACAATTCTGTGTCCCTGAGTAACAATTCTGTGTCCCTCAGTAACAATTCTGTGTCCCTCAGTAACAATTCTGTGTCTGTCCCTGAGTAACAATTCTGTGTCCCTCAGTAACAATTCTTTGTCCCTCAGTAACAATTCTGTGTCTGTCCCTGAGTAACAATTCTGTGTCCCTCAGTAACAATTCTGTGTCTGTCCCTGAGTAACAATTCTGTGTCCCTCAGTAACAATTCTGTGTCCCTCAGTAACAATTCTGTGTCTGTCCCTGAGTAACAATTCTGTGTCTGTCCCTGAGTAACAATTCTGTGTCCCTCAGTAACAATTCTGTGTCCCTCAGTAACAATTCTGTGTCCCTCAGTAACAATTCTGTGTCTGTCCCTGAGTAACAATTCTGTGTCCCTGAGTAACAATTCTGTGTCCCTCAGTAACAATTCTGTGTCCCTGAGTAACAATTCTGTGTCCTTCAGTAACAATTCTGTGTCTGTCCCTGAGTAACAATTCTGTGTCCCTGAGTAACAATTCTGTGTCCCTCAGTAACAATTCTGTGTCCCTCAGTAACAATTCTGTGTCTGTCCCTGAGTAACAATTCTGTGTCCCTGAGTAACAATTCTGTGTCCCTCAGTAACAATTCTGTGTCCCTGAGTAACAATTCTGTGTCCCTCAGAAACAATTCTGTGTCTGTCCCTGAGTAACAATTCTGTGTCCCTGAGTAACAATTCTGTGTCCCTCAGTAACAATTCTGTGTCCCTCAGTAACAATTCTGTGTCTGTCCCTGAGTAACAATTCTGTGTCCCTGAGTAACAATTCTGTGTCCCTCAGTAACAATTCTGTGTCCCTGAGTAACAATTCTGTGTCCCTCAGAAACAATTCTGTGTCTGTCCCTGAGTAACAATTCTGTGTCCCTCAGTAACAATTCTGTGTCCCTCAGTAACAATTCTGTGTCTGTCCCTGAGTAACAATTCTGTGTCCCTGAGTAACAATTCTGTGTCCCTGAGTAACAATTCTGTGTCCCTCAGTAACAATTCTGTGTCTGTCCCTGAGTAACAATTCTGTGTCCCTGAGTAACAATTCTGTGTCCCTGAGTAACAATTCTGTGTCCCTCAGTAACAATTCTGTGTCTGTCCCTGAGTAACAATTCTGTGTCCCTCAGTAACAATTCTTTGTCCCTCAGTAACAATTCTGTGTCTGTCCCTGAGTAACAATTCTGTGTCCCTCAGTAACAATTCTGTGTCTGTCCCTGAGTAACAATTCTGTGTCCCTCAGTAACAATTCTGTGTCCCTCAGTAACAATTCTGTGTCCCTCAGTAACAATTCTGTGTCTGTCCCTGAGTAACAATTCTGTGTCTGTCCCTGAGCAACAATTCTGTGTCCCTCAGTAACAATTCTGTGTCCCTCAGTAACAATTCTGTGTCCCTCAGTAACAATTCTGTGTCTGTCCCTGAGTAACAATTCTGTGTCCCTGAGTAACAATTCTGTGTCCCTCAGTAACAATTCTGTGTCCCTGAGTAACAATTCTGTGTCCCTCAGTAACAATTCTGTGTCTGTCCCTGAGTAACAATTCTGTGTCCCTGAGTAACAATTCTGTGTCCCTCAGTAACAATTCTGTGTCTGTCCCTGAGTAACAATTCTGTGTCCCTGAGTAACAATTCTGTGTCCCTCAGTAACAATTCTGTGTCCCTGAGTAACAATTCTGTGTCCCTCAGAAACAATTCTGTGTCTGTCCCTGAGTAACAATTCTGTGTCCCTGAGTAACAATTCTGTGTCCCTCAGTAACAATTCTGTGTCCTTCAGTAACAATTCTGTGTCTGTCCCTGAGTAACAATTCTGTGTCCCTGAGTAACAATTCTGTGTCCCTCAGTAACAATTCTGTGTCCCTGAGTAACAATTCTGTGTCCCTCAGAAACAATTCTGTGTCTGTCCCTGAGTAACAATTCTGTGTCCCTCAGTAACAATTCTGTGTCCCTCAGTAACAATTCTGTGTCTGTCCCTGAGTAACAATTCTGTGTCCCTGAGTAACAATTCTGTGTCCCTGAGTAACAATTCTGTGTCCCTCAGTAACAATTCTGTGTCTGTCCCTGAGTAACAATTCTGTGTCCCTGAGTAACAATTCTGTGTCCCTGAGTAACAATTCTGTGTCCCTCAGTAACAATTCTGTGTCTCTCAGTAACAATTCTGTGTCCCTCAGTAACAATTCTGTGTCCCTCAGTAACAATTCTGTGTCCCTCAGTAACAATTCTGTGTCTGTCCCTGAGTAACAATTCTGTGTCTGTCCCTGAGTAACAATTCTGTGTCTGTCCCTCAGTAGCAATTCTGTGTCCCTCAGTAACAATTCTGTGTCCCTCAGTAACAATTCTGTGTCCCTCAGTAACAATTCTGTGTCTGTCCCTGAGTAACAATTCTGTGTCTGTCCCTGAGTAACAATTCAGTGTCTGTCCCTGAGTAACAATTCTGTGTCTGTCCCTGAGTAACAATTCTGTGTCTGTCCCTGAGTAACAATTCTGTGTCCCTCAGTAACAATTCTGTGTCCCTCAGTAACAATTCTGTGTCCCTCAGTAACAATTCTGTGTCTGTCCTTGAGTAACAATTCTGTGTCCCTAAGTAACGTTTCTGTGGCCCTAAGTAACGGTTCTGTGTCCCTAAGTAACGATTCTGTGGCTCTAATTAAAGTTTCTGTGGCCCTAAGTAACGTTTCTGTGGCCCTAAGTAACGATTCTGTGGCCCTAAGTAACGATTCTGTGGCCCTAAGTAACGTTTCTGTGGCCCTAAGTAACGTTTCTGTGGCCCTAAGTAACGATTCTGTGGCCCTAAGTAACGTTTCTGTGGCCCTAAGTAACGTTTCTGTGGCCCTAAGTAACGTTTCTGTGGCCCTAAGTAACGTTTCTGTGTCCCTAAGTAACGATTCTGTGGCCCTAAGTAACGTTTCTGTGTCCCTCAGTAACAATTCTGTGTCTGTCCCTGAGTAACAATTCTGTGTCCCTCAGTAACAATTCTGTGTCCCTCAGTAACAATTCTGTGTCTGTCCCTGAGTAACAATTCTGTGTCCCTGAGTAACAATTCTGTGTCCCTCAGTAACAATTCTGTGTCCCTCAGTAACAATTCTGTGTCTGTCCCTGAGTAACAATTCTGTGTCCCTGAGTAACAATTCTGTGTCCCTCAGTAACAATTCTGTGTCCCTGAGTAACAATTCTGTGTCCCTCAGAAACAATTCTGTGTCTGTCCCTGAGTAACAATTCTGTGTCCCTCAGTAACAATTCTGTGTCCCTCAGTAACAATTCTGTGTCTGTCCCTGAGTAACAATTCTGTGTCCCTGAGTAACAATTCTGTGTCCCTGAGTAACAATTCTGTGTCCCTCAGTAACAATTCTGTGTCTGTCCCTGAGTAACAATTCTGTGTCCCTGAGTAACAATTCTGTGTCCCTGAGTAACAATTCTGTGTCCCTCAGTAACAATTCTGTGTCTCTCAGTAACAATTCTGTGTCCCTCAGTAACAATTCTGTGTCCCTCAGTAACAATTCTGTGTCCCTCAGTAACAATTCTGTGTCTGTCCCTGAGTAACAATTCTGTGTCTGTCCCTGAGTAACAATTCTGTGTCTGTCCCTCAGTAGCAATTCTGTGTCCCTCAGTAACAATTCTGTGTCCCTCAGTAACAATTCTGTGTCCCTCAGTAACAATTCTGTGTCTGTCCCTGAGTAACAATTCTGTGTCTGTCCCTGAGTAACAATTCAGTGTCTGTCCCTGAGTAACAATTCTGTGTCTGTCCCTGAGTAACAATTCTGTGTCTGTCCCTGAGTAACAATTCTGTGTCCCTCAGTAACAATTCTGTGTCCCTCAGTAACAATTCTGTGTCCCTCAGTAACAATTCTGTGTCTGTCCTTGAGTAACAATTCTGTGTCCCTAAGTAACGTTTCTGTGGCCCTAAGTAACGGTTCTGTGTCCCTAAGTAACGATTCTGTGGCTCTAATTAAAGTTTCTGTGGCCCTAAGTAACGTTTCTGTGGCCCTAAGTAACGATTCTGTGGCCCTAAGTAACGATTCTGTGGCCCTAAGTAACGTTTCTGTGGCCCTAAGTAACGTTTCTGTGGCCCTAAGTAACGATTCTGTGGCCCTAAGTAACGTTTCTGTGGCCCTAAGTAACGTTTCTGTGGCCCTAAGTAACGATTCTGTGGCCCTAAGTAACGTTTCTGTGTCCCTCAGTAACAATTCTGTGTCCCTCAGTAACAATTCTGTGTCTGTCCCTGAGTAACAATTCTGTGTCCCTGAGTAACAATTCTGTGTCCCTCAGTAACAATTCTGTGTCCCTGAGTAACAATTCTGTGTCCCTCAGAAACAATTCTGTGTCTGTCCCTGAGTAACAATTCTGTGTCCCTCAGTAACAATTCTGTGTCCCTCAGTAACAATTCTGTGTCTGTCCCTGAGTAACAATTCTGTGTCCCTGAGTAACAATTCTGTGTCCCTGAGTAACAATTCTGTGTCCCTCAGTAACAATTCTGTGTCTGTCCCTGAGTAACAATTCTGTGTCCCTGAGTAACAATTCTGTGTCCCTGAGTAACAATTCTGTGTCCCTCAGTAACAATTCTGTGTCTCTCAGTAACAATTCTGTGTCCCTCAGTAACAATTCTGTGTCCCTCAGTAACAATTCTGTGTCCCTCAGTAACAATTCTGTGTCTGTCCCTGAGTAACAATTCTGTGTCTGTCCCTGAGTAACAATTCTGTGTCTGTCCCTCAGTAGCAATTCTGTGTCCCTCAGTAACAATTCTGTGTCCCTCAGTAACAATTCTGTGTCCCTCAGTAACAATTCTGTGTCTGTCCCTGAGTAACAATTCTGTGTCTGTCCCTGAGTAACAATTCAGTGTCTGTCCCTGAGTAACAATTCTGTGTCTGTCCCTGAGTAACAATTCTGTGTCTGTCCCTGAGTAACAATTCTGTGTCCCTCAGTAACAATTCTGTGTCCCTCAGTAACAATTCTGTGTCCCTCAGTAACAATTCTGTGTCTGTCCTTGAGTAACAATTCTGTGTCCCTAAGTAACGTTTCTGTGGCCCTAAGTAACGGTTCTGTGTCCCTAAGTAACGATTCTGTGGCTCTAATTAAAGTTTCTGTGGCCCTAAGTAACGTTTCTGTGGCCCTAAATAACGATTCTGTGGCCCTAAGTAACGTTTCTGTGGCCCTAAGTAACGATTCTGTGGCCCTAAGTAACGATTCTGTGGCCCTAAGTAACGTTTCTGTGGCCCTAAGTAACGTTTCTGTGGCCCTAAGTAACGATTCTGTGGCCCTAAGTAACGTTTCTGTGGCCCTAAGTAACGTTTCTGTGGCCCTAAGTAACGTTTCTGTGGCCCTAAGTAACGTTTCTGTGTCCCTAAGTAACGATTCTGTGGCCCTAAGTAACGTTTCTGTGGCCCTAAGTAACGTTTCTGTGGCCCTAAGTAACGTTTCTGTGTCCCTAAGTAACGTTTCTGTGTCCCTAAGTAACGTTTCTGTGTCCCTAACTCTCTCCCTCAATACAGCCAGGTCTGCCTCTCTTGAATGACTGGAGGCAAATGGAGAATTCTAAAATGGCCGCCATTTATAGCTCGAC
Source organism: Staurois parvus (assembly GCF_062004578.1). NCBI lineage: Eukaryota > Metazoa > Chordata > Amphibia > Anura > Ranidae > Staurois > Staurois parvus. The sequence continues at coordinate 7,234,986 of NW_028319124.1, read as the reverse complement.
CATTACACAGTGCTGGCTGGCTGGCTGCTGATTGGCTAATGCGATCACATGTCATGAATGAATGCATTATGGGTCAGCGCGCCTTGTCTGCGCGCCTTCCCAGACATCCCCGCTCCGTCGCCGCACATGTCGCCGCCATTTTAGGAAAAATTTCGATTCGCGTATCCGAAGTCTGCTAATTTTCGGATTCGTCGCGAAATTTTCCTAATATTCCAAACGAATTCCACTTCGCCGAGTTCGATTCGCTCATCTCTAGTAATGACACATAACATAACTTAAACTTGAAATATAATTTATTCAAATTTGAAATAAAATTTATTCAAAACATCTTAAACTTTATTATCCATCAAATAAACTTGCTCAGTCTTTAAGGACTCGAGCTATAATGAAATAATCATAGTCCCTGTTTTCTATAGAAAAGGTGACACAAACCACATAAATATTGCCTCGCAAAAAGGAGGGTGGGGAGCCCGTTGGCCGACGCTGACCAACTGCAAATCTTCTGTTACGGCGTGCCTTTATATAATAAGCCCCACTATTCCAGAATGTTCCAAAGGGTCAAGTGATTTTCCCGCCTTTTCCAATGGTCACGTGCCTACTCCCTTTCCCGCTTTTTTCCTATATGGATTTCTTAAAGGGGCCCTAACCTAATTCCTATCTATTACTGAGGAATTTTTTTTTTTCAATTCTAAATTTTGGAGGGATGGCGGCCGCATGCCCATGCTGTCAGGCTTCTGTTAGAGCCCTCATTTTTCATGGGAATTCAGGCCGCACTTTATCCCTCTTCTCCGAATACCATACTTAATAAAATTATGCTCAAATGACTACACGCACAATATTTCTTTTTTTGGCATAAAATTTGGCCGCAGCACTATTATTGGTAATTACACATAACATAACTTAAACTTTAAATACAATTTATTTAAACATCTTAAACTTTATTAGCAATCATAAATAAACTTGGTCAGTCTTTAAGGACTCAAGCTATACTAAAATAATTATATAAATAAGTCCACACCAGCTGGACTTTTCCTACAACGTCCGGCCTACCCCAAAGCCGCAGGCCAACTCTACACTATTTTGCAATCCTAAATCAAAAATATCAATGCCCACTTCAGATAAATGAACACCGTCTGAACGGTAAATACCACTAAAACCTCCTTCTAGATCAGTGTGACGGTATGAAAAACTGCCCACAAGAGGCATGAATTTTTCCATGGACTTGTTTAGCCGCCTCCTAATTTTTTCCAACGGTTTTAACTGAGGATTAACCAACCATACAAGTCTAGGGACTACTTCCGAAAAGATATTAGTAGTATCCAGGGATGATAAATGGAAATGTAAGTCCTGCTTCATCATGAACATTACTTCTAAAGTTTTTTACGTTACCTATATCATTTCCCCAAGATGAATGATTAAAATATCTGGAGCAGGCCAAACCTCAAATAACCTAGAGAGATGAAAGAACATGTTAAACCATTTTGAACCATGTATCCCTTTCCAAAAAAATGTAATTTTAGCAGGATCCATTGATAAATTAGTTGAATATGAACGCTGAGCAGCTCTTTTCATAGCCCAGTAGACAAATGAATGTCCCAGTATCCATATATATCTTCTACCACCTAAGGATTAAACAGACAGATTAAGTCTAACATATAATTGCAAACTTTGACTCCCAGCTTCTGTAGCTGCACCAATTCTGAAAGAATGGGATGTAAATTTAAGTTGTTGAAGCCCTAATTTTTTAATGCATTCCTTAAATATAGCATTAAATTGATATCTAGTTAAAGGTGATGAATCTGCATGTACAAGAAAAGGCCCAGTATAGCCGGACTAATTTCCCAATACTTTTTCCCATAATGAAAGGGCAAATATCCCTGTCTCCACAAATATGAAGGTTAATCCATTTTCGTCTTCCAGCCTGGTCTGTTTTTGACATTGGAATAAACAAACTAACTCCATTTTCTAATACAATCACATTTTGGAGTAATAAACCAGAAACTGTTTTTTTATTTGGATGCAATAATTCTGATATGCATAATGCTCCAAAAAATGCTAGAACAAATGACACATTAAACAGTATCACTTCAAATTCAGAAAAACAAATTTCTTTGGTAACAGTACATAACTTTTTTAGCAATTCAATAGAATAGGACGCCTTGAATATGGAAAACAATGATGTTTCTTATATCTCTTAAGTGCTTGTTTTACTGAAAAGAATGATGTGATGTACAGGCTAGAACATTATTTAACTTAAAGAAAAATTAAACTCCTGATAAAATTTTTACTATATGGCTGTAAGAAAAATGACTGTGCAGTAAGGAGCACAAAAAGGAAAGGATTGCATTCTCAGAAGGAAAATCAAATTGAAAACCAAATTTTCTGGAAAACTGCTTCCATGAAGATGAATATTCAACCCGTGTGCTGCTAGATACCACATTTTTTATGGCCTTTACCACTAAATTTAAATCAGATTCCAAAGGTGATCTGGACACTCAAAACCTTCTAAATCTGCTGTTGAAAGTAACTGTTGGAATCTTGATATCTGGAATCAAGCCAAAGCATCAGCCATTTGATTTTCCTTCCCCGGGACGTATCTTGCCTTAATCCAAATATTAAGCTTTAAACATAGTAAAACTAAATATCTGAGTGATTTAACCACAAAAATGGACCTAGATGATAAACAATTCACTGCATACAAAACTCCTTTATTACCTGTCTGTAGCAATATCAGTTTGTTGGAAAATTGCTCTCCCCATAATTCCAATGTTACTACTAATGGAAATAGTTCTAGTAAAACTATGTTCTTTGTTGCATTCATTTCAATCCATTTCAAAGACCTTTCACCACAACTCCAATGTGTTTTCCATATTGCAGCAAAACCGCATGAGCCAGCTCCATCAGTTAATAATTCAAAATCAGCTGCAAAAATAAATTTGTCTTGAAAAAACGATCTACCATTATATGCATCAATAAATTTTAACCACACTACCAAATCCTCCTTTATTTCATTAGTTAATCCTACATGTGAGAAAGGAGGTTTTAATCCCAAAATAGCTAAATAATGCCTGCGTGAAAATATTTTTCCAACTGACATTGTTCTAGATGCAAATGCTAATAAACTGAGTGATGACCGCAGTTCTTTTAAAATTGTTTTTTTGTCTTAAAAAAACCTATATCATTGATGTTAATTTGTCTATTTTTTATCTCTGCACTTGAAATTCAAATCTTTCTGTATCTATCAGTATTTCTAGAAATTCCAATTTTGTGGTTAGAAAAATTGTTTTTTCATTCGCCAATGGTATACCAAAATGCTGCATTATGATACCAAACAATTGCAGCATACATAAACACATTGGCAAACCTGCAGGACCTATAAACAAAAAGTCAACCAGGTAATGTGTTATCCCATTCAGACCTGATTCCGTTTCAACCACGCATTGCAAAAATGTTGAAAATGTTTTAAAATAAGCACATGACAGTGAACAGCCCATAGGCAAGCTTTTATCATAGTAAAATTGACATTCAAAATGAATACCCAATGAAATAAATGATTCTGGATTAATAGGTAATAATCAGGAATACTCCTTTCCCAAATTGTTTTATTTTAGGAATGACTTCTTCAAAAGTGCAATATAATACTGACGCTAATCCTACATCAATTTCGTCATTTAGAGAAAAGCCTTTGGGAAATGACAAGTGGTGTATAAGACGGTAAGTATTCGGCTCTTTTTTAGGGATAATACCAAGTGGTGAGATCCTAAAATTTGTAAAAGGTAGATTAAGAAAAGGACCAGCCATGCATCCTTCTTTTATTTCCATTTCTAATTTATTTTTAACAATATGGGGAAACTGATATGCCGACTTTAAATTATCTACAATATTTCAACCAGAACCTGAAAATTTTGGTAAAGGAAAACCATTCATAAAACCTTCAATTAAGAACTTAGCTGTCTTCTTGTTTGGATACATTTCCAGCCACTGCCGTATGTTTCCCAATATCACTGGTGTTTTGGATTTTTTATAAATTATCTCTTTGTCCTTGAAAAACTATGTTTCTTTTGAAACATTTAAGTATGGATGTGGTCCTGCACAACGTGAACATTTGTGTTTGTACCTACATGCCCTGCCCACTTACATTGAGTTTCGCTGAATACGTAACAGTATCCCATTTTATAAGGGGATATTGTAGCAGAAGACTGTGGCTTTTGAAATAATGGTTTTTGTGGTAAAATTAAATTTAGCCACAAACCCACATCCTTCATCCCCCATTTCAAAGAAGGATAAATAGACAGTTTTTGCCAAAACAACTCCTCATAATGATACCATCCTAATCGTCAAAAATTTTTATACGCCTCCAACACATGTTTCAAATGTTGGAATAAGCCACTGCAAAATTACATGTTTTTCCCCTAACACTTGAATATATAGTGAAAGCTTGTAACCAATTATGAAACGATCTCACTATTGATCAACGTCTATCATCATCGATGTTTTCCTCGAATTTCTTATCCGTTTTGCCTGTAAATTCTTTTGCTGATTGAACAATGACAGGATATCAACAAATTCTCCTTTACATATTTCATCTTTTAATTGAGATGATAAATGGTATCCCAGTGGAGATATTTCACATGGCAAACTTCTTTTAAGCAAGTTTCCGGTACTGAAGAATTATTAATATTAATTCCTGTATTATTTTTTTCCATATCCGTAGCACATAAACTATTAGATATTTTACCTTCCTTATTAACCCGAATATTAGCATAACTACGATTTAATAAAATTACTGCTATTAACATTTTGGCTTAAATTATCAGTAAGTTTAGCAATTGAATCTAATACATTAATTAATAAGTTGTTAAACTCACCACTTCCACTACATGTCCGTCTCATTGCCTTGTACCATAGGCGCCCTGTGCTGACCTCTGCCACCACTGGAGAGAGTCAGAATGACCTGCACAGGCTCCTGTGACTCGATTTCCGGAATTTCTCATCTCTGACCGAGTTGAGGTTGTTGCCCAGCAACTGCTTCAGCCTCCCTTTCCACTTCGGAAGACACCCTTGATCACCCCACATACTTCCTCTTCCTGGCGGCAACAGAAAAAGCACCTGCCTCTTCTTCTTCTCTCACGGACATGATCTCCTGCTCGCTGCTTCTTCTATCACCTGGCTGGACTCCTCCTGACCCGCTGCCGTTGCCGGACGACCCTTTGGACAGAGCTAACTCCCGCGACGCTGTGATAGGCTCCGGATGACAGCTCTTCCCTTCTCCATCCTTTCTTTTGTTTCTTCCGGCACTTGATCCCGCCGCTCTTCCTCTTTCGGCTGCCATCCCAAGGCAATGCCATAGCCATTCCTCTCCTCCACTGCTCCCAGCCCACTTCAAAACTTGGCGCATCAGGGTCTTCATGGTCAGGTCCTGGTGCAAACGAGCTCCACAGTATTATAGCTCACTGGAGCCCGTTGGCCGACGCTAACCAACTACAAATCTTCTGTTACGGAGTGCCTTTATATAATAAGCATAAAGAGGTAAGAGAACTCAGCGAGCGCTAAAATACAAACTCATAAAAGCAGCGTGCACAGTAAAGGAAACCATAAACCTTTCAAGAGACATATATATAAGATAAGCGTAGCGCTAAATATAATCCGGATAAACGTATAATTGCAATGTTCATAAATGGGTTAATAGTCCACAGTAAAAAGAGCTCAAAGGTGATTATAATATTCCCAAAGGCGTCACACACCCCTTCTGAAGACGTACTAGTGTACGAAACGCGTCTTGGAGGAGCCTGCAAGCTTTGACATCACGCCGCCGGATCACGGAGGTCCGGCGGCCCCCATTGGATCACCAGCTGGTTAGTGCTCATAGCAGCTTTTTGCTGCAATACTCATTCCCGCCTACTGTTTTTGATACAACATCTTGGCACATTTTTGGCACACAGCATTTACATGTATGAGGATATCTATTTTGCTGCTTTACAGCATCCTTTATTAAATGTTTTCTGACAATACTACACTATTGGTATTTCCATTTGTTGCTCTGCGTTGAGCATTTAATGCCCCAGAGCTACCCCTGGTGACTATCCCACTGTACTGAAGAGGCTGCATCCGTGTCCTTAAAGTGGACCTCCGGTTCGATAATATATATCCAGATGATGTCCATCCATCCTGGGAAGATTCCACTCGTATCCTGAAAGGGACCCCCTGGCAGACCTCCATTTTGTTGATACATTGCGCATTTTCTTTGCGTGTCCGGTGAGTGCGCATTTTATACATATCCTGCCTCTCACCGAGTCTTATGAAAGCAACGATTTTGGGAATATTATAATCACCTTTGAGCTCTTTTTACTGTGGACTATTAACCCATTTACAAACATTGCAACTATACGTTTATCCGGATAATATTTAGCTCTGCACTTATCTTATATATTTATATAATAAGCCCCACTATTCCAGAATGTTCCCAAGGGTCACACGATTTTCCTGCCTTTTCCAATGATCACATGCCTACTCCCTTTCCCGCTTTTTTCCTATATGAATTTCTTAAAGGGGCCCTAACCTAATTTCTATCTATTACTGAGGATTTTTTTTTTCTTTTTTAAATTCTGAATTTTGGAGGGATGGCGGCCACATGCCCATGCTGTCGGGTTCCTATGTTAGAGCCCTAATTTTTCATTCTTGCAGGTACTGTGGCCCCTAGTAGGCTGTGTGTTTATGTGGCTTGAGCTGCCAGGTGTTGTATACAGGCAGCCCATAAAAGTGTATTGGAATGCAGCTGCTGCACAGACATAACCACTCACCTCTGATAGGTATGCAGGTGAGCAGCCCCAAATGAATGCAGTCTGCCTTCAGGGCTGCTCATCTACACCTGCACACCTGCCAAATTGGGGTGATTGGCTGTTTCTGTGCAGTTGCTGCATCCCAATACACTTAAATGGTTTGCGTGCATGCAGCACATAGCGGCTCAAGCAGCATAAACACATGGCCCATTCACAGACTATGGACCTCAGCAGCCATGTGAATAAGGCCATATGAGGAAGAGGAAAATGCTTGTTGAGAGCAAAGGTTTCTTTTCACTTTCTCTCAGAGATTCAAAACTTCCAAGTATCCCTGGACAGGTATAACAGCAATGTGCTTGTCCTATAAAAGGTAATATCTTGGCTGTATATGGGGAATGTTTTGATATTTCAAACACAGTGTGGGGTGCTAGGACAGCTAAGGGTAAGGGTCAGGAAAGAACATTTTTAAAGCTAAAGTTGAGCTACAGGTTAGGTTAAAATGTACATTTGCTATCCCACCTCAAGCTATCCGAGGCTGGAAGACAGGGGGGAGAACCTCCTTTTTTCTCCATATGGGGGACATGTTACCCTCAAACTTATACCATCGAGCAGATGCTCTCACATCCAGCCAGTTTTTCTATAAACCACTTTAAGCTGACATTTGCACCTTGTGCTCTACCATCCAATCGTCTCTCCAGCAAGTGTTCGTCCCCTTAAGGACTGTGTTTTATGATTATATGTTATGGGATATATGCCCCCACCATGTTGGGGAAGTGGAGGGTGTGGTGGGGGACAGGGGAAACGCTTAGGTTTTTCTATACATTTGTTATAGTTTTTATTTATCAGAACTGTTGGTACATTGTAGTGTGTCATATATTTGCACTATATAAACTTCATTATGCTCAGGATGCTCTCCATAATGTCTCAGCCATGGAGGTTATGCTATCGCCCCCCCTCCCCCCCTGCGGATCCATGTTATACAGTACCTCATGGGTCCGGTAAAGTTTGTTACATGGAATGTCTGCGGGATCCGTGATGAACTACAGCGTTCGACCATATTCAGTCTTAAATCCCACCGGGCGGATAAAGTAGTGCTGGTCGAAACGCATATCACAGGACAACTCCAACTGGATTTGAAGCGCCCATGAATAGGCTGGGCATACCATGCCACACACACTCAGTATTCTCGTGGGGTGTCTGTGTTGATGACCAAAACGGTACAATTTGAATTGATTTCACTTAGCATTGACCCTCATGGCAGATATATTTTCATGCATGTAACCTTGTATGGTTGCACCTTTTTCATTCTGACTGTCCACCCCCATATAAACTCTGTGGCGGTCAGCGAGGGTTTCTCTTCATGGCTCAACACCCTATGGTACCTGCTATATGGCTTGGTGACTTCAATATGGTTTTGAATCCTACCACGGGCCGGCTCCACACCACAACAGAACCCCCTACCGCGACAACAACCAGACTTAGTTATTTGTTCACTGACTTTGCTCTGACAGATACCTGGCGATATAAATATCCCCACATGCAGGTGTTCTCTTGTTTCTCAGAAATTCATTCCACCATGTCCCATATAGATCTCATACTTCTCAATTCTGCTACCTCTATTGGAAGATGCAGGTTTCCACCCAAGAATACTATCGGACCATGTACCTTGCTGGACCACTCTTCGTTTAGCCCCACCAGCATGGCCCTCCTCATAGCCCTTTTGGCTATGTGCTCTAACAGACCATGAGAACATCCAATGAGAATGGCAATACCACTTTAATTTCAATCGCAACATGGCATCGGTGTGGTGCTCGCATGGTGCTATCAACACGTATCAATTGACTGAAAGTCTCTTCTAAACTCATTCTACTGCAGGCCATTGACTGTCAAACTTCCTTAACTAACACCATGCTGACCCCTCCCCTTCAAACTCCACCACATTATGCTCTCACACTCGTCTTGTTGTACAACTACACATCATAAAAGCTAAGCCGGCAACGTATTTTTGAACAGGGGGAATGAGATGGTAAACTGTTGGCCTACTTGGTTCATCAGAATTCAAGACCGCCGGTGGTCATCACCCTGATTGACCCCAGAGGAACCTGTATCACTGACCCATTGCTGTCCGCCGCAGAATTTTGTATGTACTATACTTCTTTATACTCCTCTCAGGTGACAGTCACAACCCAGGAAACCCACTTATTTTTGCAAAACATACCCCTCCCTAGGTTGTCTGCTTCCCAGAGGAATGACCTTGAGGACCCTATCTCTGCGGAGGAAATCACCACGGCTATTTCCACCCTCGCCGCTGTGAAGTCACCCTGCCGTAATGGGCTCCCCCTGGATTTCTATTGTATATACTCAGAGGCTCTGATTCCGGAACTACAGCACCTCTATGAAAGTATTTACAGAGAGGGAGTCCTGTCGGATTCTATGCGAGAAGCTCTAATAACAGTAATCCCTAAACCTGGCAAGGACCCCTCCCATTCAGAATCCTATCATCCTATTTCCCTTTTACAGGTAGACATTAAGATCTTGGCTAAAATTTTGACTCTGCGTCTCAATCAGGTTATTATATCTCCAATACACCCTGACCAAATGGGATTTATGCCGGGAAAAACTCTGCTATAAACATTTGTCATTTATATATGAATATTCAAGCTTCTCATGATGAAGTCGGTACCAGGGCACTGGTGACGCTCGGCGCTGTGAAGGCATTCGACTCCATGGAATGGGGTTACCTCTGGGAGTGTCTGGAGGGATTTGGTTTTGGTCCCAACTTCATTAAATGGGTGCAATTACTATATTACTCCCCTGTTACCAGGCTAGCTGTCAACAGGTGGGTGTCCCCTGGGTTGAGGGACCGACAAGGTTGCCCTCTGTCCCCCTTATTGTACGCACTTAGGGCAGAACCCTTAGCCACTTTGCTCAGACGTCATCCTGATATTAGGGGCCTCCGTGTTGGCTCCTTGGTGGAAACCATTGGACTGTATGCGGACAATATGCTTGCTTCTTTCCCTGGCTGACACAGGCCCCTCTTTATGGACCGATTTACAGGTTATCGAGGAGTTTGGAGCATATCAATTAGTAAGTAGGAGTAAGTAGGAGTGAGTCGCAGATCCTTCCCCTGGACGCCTGTCCTAAGTCATACATTTCTGGTTCCCTGTCTCTACGTAGAGTCTCTACAATCCAATATTTCTGAGTTTCTGTTACCAGGGAGCTCCGGGAATATCCTACGCTCAATATCGAGTTGCTATTTATTGTTCTTAAGGCACGCATCCAATCATGGACAAGTCTCCCTATGGGGGTTATGGGAAGAATTAACCTAGTTAAAATGATCCTCCTGCCTAAATTCCTCTATATGTTCTGGCACTCCCCGATATTGCTACCCTTAAAAACCTTCAAAGCACATGAAGGAATCCTTAACTCGTTCATTTGGGGATCAGGTAGACATAAGCTCTCCTGGCTCGCACTCAAAAACCCCACCACAATGGGGGGCGGCCCTCCCGGATTTTCATTCTTACTATCTGGCTGCACAGCTATCCCATTTTTTCCACTTAGTTAAATCTGAGGCTAATCGATACCAGGCTCTAGTATGTAGGCAACCCGGTCGCACTTTGTTTTCCCCTCTACAGGTGGTATTGCGGGACAGTGGGCATTTTGGTGCCCATGTGACTCGCAACTCATTAGCACACCAACACAAATGTATCTGGGAGCTAGCTCTTCATTGCGTAAATGCCCCCTCTTATCACTCACATGTTCCCCTCTGACTTAACCCTCGTCTGCCTGAACTCTTCACTATCCCTAACCCTGAGATTTGGTCCTCTAGGGGAATCATATACCTTCACCAGGTGGTTGCGCCCACTGGGCCCAAGCCGTTCGGAACCTTAAAAGAGGAATTTGACCTCCCTAATCATATGTTATTTAGATACCTACAGCTACGCCACGCCTTGGGGGCCCAATTTCCAGAGCCAGCCACTCTGCTTCAACCTCTAACTCTGATAGATGTGGTTCTCGGGTCCGAGCCTACCAAGCTGATTTCGGTTTTATACACTGTATTGCGCAATCCCACAATAACCAGCATAGTGGAGGGAGCCAAGTCCCGCTGGGAGCCAAATGTTGGGCCATTGGAAACAGAGATCTGGGATGAAGTATTAGATATTAGAGATATTAGAGGGCATCAAGTTGGCTTCACCGAGACTCCCTGACAGACTTGCCCATCATGCATCGAGTTTACCATACCCACTTCAGGTCTCCAGATTTTGTCCCGAGCAGAACTCCTTGTGCCACCGATGCCTCATGGAAACTGGTAACTTTTTTCATGTCATACAGTATGTTCCTGCCCAATTATTCAGATGTACTGGGAACAAATCAAGTTAATGCAAAACCACATGGGCTCCCCTCTACAATTAGATCCCAAAGTATATCTTCTCGGTCTCCTCCCGGACCTGCCTGAGGATAAGCTCCTTGTTACCCTTTTACACAAATCCCTATTCAGTGCCCAAAAATTTGTTGCATGTCACTGGATGCTGACAACTGTTCCTACCCTTCAGGCATGGTTGATTGAAGTTAACTAAACTCTTCCATATAAGAAACTCATCTATATCCATAGAGGTTGCCCCATGAGGTTTAACAAAATATGGGATAGATGGCTTGCTTCGCCTACCACTTATGCGACTTGATGAAGTGGGGATGTTTGTGGCCAGGTCTACCCCACTCCCCCCCCCACACTGAACCTCTTATTACTCTACCCTCAGGCATAAAATACTTGTGTACTTTGTTGTTTTGTTGTCAAACTTTTCTGTGTCCGCTGTCTAGTCTCTTTTGGTGTCTCAAATGTTCCCTGCTACAGAACATGTGATTTCTATTGTGCAACATGTGATGTCAATGTACCATGTTTTTTTTTGCCTGTTGTTAATAACCATAAAGTTCTTTCAATGTTAAAATGTACATTTGCAGTGCCCCCCTCTCCTGCACTGCAAGGGTTATATGCTTATTTCATCTAGAGGCAGAGAAAAAGTTTCCATATTTCCTTATTTCTTTTTCCCCCAATAGCCAGTGCTATTCTTTGCTCACCAACACTTTAGAATGCAAGAAGAGTTGGGTAGTGAACTCTGAGGGGAACAGTTGGGTAACGAATTAGAGCAGCTTCAGGGACCATTCTTAGGCAGAAGAGGAAGCCTGTGGAAGAAAGGAATGAGGTAAGTATTTCACCTGAATATTTTACCCATGCAATGTAGGCAGTAAAACTGCAAGGGTGTTTTTTTTTTTGTTGCCCTGGATTTGGGCTGTAGCACTGCATTTCCACTATTTAGTTTTCTTCATGACAGCAAATTGTTTTAAATGTTGAGGCAATGGATAGGATGGCCTTCAAGTTCAACACCCTTGCTTTTAGAGGGAGAGAACACATGTAATATATATAAAATCAAGCAATCCCTGAAATGTAAGGCTGAAGGACTATAACAATTCAAAAGTTGACATTCAGATTATTATAGATGCTAGTTGGTGATGGGTTTCCATTGATGATGGGACTGTTGGCTCCCAATCCCAACTGTCACTGACGAATGGGGTCCCCACTGACCACCAATCAGATTGGTTTCTGATCATGTTAGCACTATGTCAACTCAATGTGATCACATGCAGGCTGGAGGCTTCATTGATTAAAAAAATAAAAGCCTTCAGCCTGTCAATGAACATTGCCATGTTCAGAAACAAAAATACCGTACATTAAGAAATATATTTTTCAATATATACATTACTGTATAAAAACCTTACATGTGCCTAAAAAGTATATAAAACCTATAAAAAGGTGTTCAACTTGGTCATTGATATTATTAACGTAATCAACACATGCAAATGCTTTTACATTTTGCTTGGGCATCTAGGCATCAATGTATTCTGGTCATGAAATGTTTAAAAACATGACAGGCTTATAGAACAGTAGTTTAGGATATCAAACAAGGATTGCATAATATCGTATTTACTACTTTCCCACTATGCCTGAATCAGCTTCTTTTATGGTCTGTAATTGCTAGTTATAAAATGCTCTTTCTGTTCCTACAACTGCCATAGGGTTTGTAGCATCTGGTCTGTGGCCTGGCAGACCTGGATCCACTTCCAGCAGCCTCTGGGCTACAAAATGATGCAGGTGGAGAATTTCATTCCTGGAATTGACTACAAGGTGCTCCAAAACATGGAGCTGTAGCAAAGGGGTGCTGGAATTTGTGATACTCTATAGTTGCACTATATTACAAAGTAGTTATGTTTTGTAGCTCTGCAATCTTGACCCAGCCTGTCTTGCATTGAAGTATGACATAATTCTCCCAAAATCCCTGCCCTTAGCCTAGGCTGATTTAGGTAATGCTACTGTTGTTATATAATGTATATACATTGTGACATGTCAGAATAGCAGAAACCAATAAATATTGCATGGATGGGTAAAGGCCATTCCATGAGACAAGTGGTTAATAGGACAGCAAACAAGACTTGTATCAGGTTATGATGAATCAAAACTATATTTATTCAGTTCAAGCAAAATCATATGCAGTAACAACATAAAGTAACACACAGTGCTCCGCAACCACAACCACATGTAAACATACACAACATAAATTTAAAAACAATGTCAATTAAGGAGGTCCAGATGTCAAATGTGATATATGTGTGTATAGATCTTGCAGAAGCTCACCCCAAATAGGGAATATTGAATTAGCAATGGGTAAAAATTAGAGCTCCACAAGTAATTCATGCATACACATATACACCCGTGGGCCCGTCTAAATAAACTGGTAAGTGCATGGATGAGAATGAAACATAAGAGTAGAGATCTCAGGATACGTAACCACGGAACAGAAAGAAACAAAAAGTGTTGTCAGCTAGTGGTGGACTAGTCAAAGCAATTCCAAGTCCCAAAATCAACTGTAATATAGTGTGCCACACAAGACGGTGAGTAAAGAGCCCTTCAATCGTATGAGAAAAAAGGAGAGAGGAATGTTTCCAATTAGGCAGCAGGAGGTAGTAAACCCGTTGGTACTGACATACAGCCAGCTTGCACTTCCAGTTTATTTAGACGGGCCCACTGGTATATATGTGTATCCATGAATTACTTGTGGAACTCTAATTTTTACCCATTGCTAATTCAATATACCCTATTTGGGGTGAGCTTCTGCAAGATCTATACACACATATACCACATTTGACATCCGGACCTTCTTAATTGACATTGTTTTTAAATTTATGTTGTGTATGTTTACATGTGGTTGTGGTTGCTGAGCACTGTGTGTTACTTTATGTTGCTACCAGGGGTGGACTGACAACTCATGGGGCCCCCGGGCAATAGGGGATCATAGGGCCCCTGTGTCATCGTGTACACCCAAAAAAGCCTATGAAAAAGCCAATGAAAGGTACCAGGGGCATCTCATGGGGCCCTCTACTGACCCCGGGCCCTTGGGCAGTGCCCGAGTGCTCGAATGGTCAGTCCACCCTTGGTTGCTACTGCATATGATTTTGCTTGAAATTAATAAATATAGTTTTTATTCATCATAACCTGATACAAGTCTCGTTTGCTGTCCTATTAACCAGTTGTCTCATGGAATGGGCTTTACCCATCCATGCGATATTTTTTGGTTTCTGCTGTGGTCTACGGTTTCGATGGCAACACTTTTAAAGTGAGGAGGCAATCAGTGAATTTTTCTATAATTCCCTCATTTTTTTCTGCTAAAACAGTATAGTATAGGCACAGTATAGGCACTCATTTTCAATGTTTTACATAGCTATACTTGCAAAAGGGGCCAGTCTGAAGTGATCTAACAGGACTTAATTTTCTAAAGTTCCACTTTAAGAGTTCATGTTCAAAGCATTCATCACAGTATGAGAAAACAGTAAAACCTGAACAACACAGAGAAGAATTTTACTGTAAAACTTGCCAAAATCATTTCTGTGTATAAAGCTAACATCCTATGACTGTCCCTGCAAAATAATGGTGCTCAGAGCTTTCTCTAGGCCTGGCAGGTGGGTTCTATTATAACATTCTCCCTTCAACACTTTACCTGACAATTCCTAGCTGTGTCACTCTTTATAGCCTGCAAATGGCTTAAGTAAATTTGAACAATGTGGAGTGTAAACACCTTCCATTTACACATTAAAATATGAGAAAAAGGAAAATAACTTTGTTCTGGGGAAGAGAGCAAACAAAACTCTGTCAGTGCAGTAAATTAGTCACTTTCGGCTCTACAGATGACACATATTTCTCTTGTGTGCGCATTGTACTTTCACATTTTACACAATTTATGTCATATTTTAAGTGACCATGAATAATTTATCAGTTTTTATTACGCACATTATTTTTGTTAGAAAATAGTTTAACCCTTGAAGGAGAGACTGTTGATGAACACTAATAAAGTAATGTATTATTATTAATATTAATAATTATTATTCATTATTTTTTCTTGTCAGTGTATTTGTTGAATTACTATTGTTTGTCATTACTGTTTTCATTTGGTTTATTTACATCATTTTAAAAAGGTACAGTATATTTTGCCTGAATAAAGTAGCACCACCCAGCAGCCAAAACATAAAGGACGCTAAGGTTGTGTTACGTAAAGTGGTCTTTCTTGCACCCCTTATAAGACTACCAACCCCGGTGTAAATCACCTAATTTTAGAACTTCTTAATGCCTATCTTATTGTCTTTAATTGTTTATAAATGTCACGCTATGCTTTTAACAAACGAATCATAAGCATTGTTAATATACAGTATTATCATTATCAATATTATAACACTGACGGTTTATCTAAGTCTAATCTTTTAATAAAAAGAAGGAATTCTGAACCTATACAATATATATGGCCAACATTTGTGAATACTGGACCAGTATACCAGTCATTTAAATAGCCAAATATATCCAGCGGTTTCCAATGACAGATAATGTTAATGCCAGAACATACAAATACATTTTAGATAATTGTGTGCTTCCATTGTTGTGGCAACAGTTTGGAGAAGGTCCTTTTCAATTCAGGGTGCAACTGTACTGCTATGTACAAAGCCCACTCCAGAAAGCTATGGGTGTAGAGCCTGATGTGGAGGAACTGCAAAGTACAGAGCCCTGACCTCTACACTACTGAACAATGAAGATCTTTAGGATGAACTGCCCTGTAAACATGTAGGAAGGTGCTGGGCTGCAGTATATATTGAACGACCTAAAGGTGGTAATCTGCCATTTCTTCAGGCTGGCAGGAGACTATTGAGGACTAATTTGTCCCTTGCAGTGAGCTCCTGGCAGCCATCTTGGTGAGGATGGCATATCTTATTGAATGTCAAAATCCTTGACGCAGAAGTCCTTAAACAGGAATTTCTGCACCATTCAGTGCACACACAGTGTGCGAGTAGGTTAGGCACAGAGCTGTGCTGCTTAGGGAGAAAGTAGGAGCAGTAATAGGTAGAGGTCCTTGACAAGGAGGGAAAGAGTAATTTTCCCTTACAGAGTGTCTCCCACCAGCAGCCAGATAACTGCAGGGACTTTAGGGATTGCAGATTAACCCAATAATTTGATATCTCCTCAGGCATTCTGTTGTCTATAAACACATGTGATATGTGTGGTGCTCCTTAACCACTTGCCTACAGGGCACTTATACCCCCTTCATGCCCAGCCCAATTATCAGCTTTCAGCGCTGTCGCACTTTGAATGACAATTGCGCGGTCATGCAACTTTGTACCCATGTGACATTTTTATAAAAATGTTTTCACACAAATAGAGCTTTCTTTTGGTGGTATTTAATCGCCACTGGGTGTTTTATTTTTTGCGCTATAAACAAAAAAATAGCAAAAAATTTGAAAAAAAAGGTTTTCTTTGTTTCTATTATAAAATTTTGCAAACAGGTAATTTTTCTCCTTCACTGACGTGCATTGATGAGGCTACACTGATAGTCAGCACTGATGGGCACTGATAGTCAGCACTGATGGGCACTGATGCGGTGGCACGGATAGGCAGCATTGATAGGCACTGTTAAGCGGCACTGATGATGCTGATAAGCAGCACTGATGATGTGGCACCGATGATGGGCACTGATCTGCAGCAATGATAAGCACTGATATGCAGCAATGACACCCTCTCAGAACTGGACAACCACGCTGTAGCCGTCATTCAGCTATAGCACGGTTGCCAAGTTGTTAAACTGCTTGGTCTCACTGACACACCTGGTTATAGATTGAAAGCTGTTTTTCTGCCTCCTTCACCTCTCCTCTACCACCTTTGGACAGTTTTTTGGGGGGATGTGGGGACCTAGTATTGACAAGTACTCCCTTCCACTTCCGATTGGATAGCTGTTGCGGATGGACCTGAAGTTCTCCCCCCCTCCCTGCCAACAACTTTCTGGGACACATCACAGGTCCGCTTGGTGATCTGTTGTCTCAGAAGGCTCAGTCCTCATGATCAGGTCTCCCACTAAGTTCAGTTCAAGCTTTCAGACTCTCACCGGCTCCCCCAAACTGTAGGCACATGCAGCAATGGGTCCCTACAGCTTTGAGTCCCAGCAGGGCAGAACTAAGATTGTCACAGTCGTCAACTCTGATCCTCTGTGATGGATGGGCACGGACCCCACAGACAGCAGGTCCATGCTCTCGGGCTCCACACACTAGATTGCCCAAGCCTCTGGTCAATTGCCTGGGAAAACTCACTGGGAGTTGCAGTCCAAGCTCCCATTCATTTGTGTTGTACTGTGCTCCTTGGGGACTACATGTCCCAGTGTCTTTTATGAGCTTGCATCATTCTCCTCCCCTGTGTATCAGTGCTGCTGATGTTCCATACCAAGTGCATTGCAAAAACATCAGGCTTAGCCGGGCCATCATGTTTGTCTGTTGGGTAACCAAAAGAAGTTCCTGCAGGTAATTGGGTCACACAAACACAGCCAACTGCTACTGGACATCTATGAGCACATGTAGTATGCTTCCACAGGATGTCTCAGGGGTGTCTCTGCTATAACTTGTTTCTATTTCAATATATCTTACATTGAAATTATTTATAAAACTGATTCAAGTAAAAGCTGTCTTAGGCATTTCATAGTAACCAGCTGTCCTGGCAGATGACAGCAAGACAAAGAAAGTGTGAATCTGTCCTACTGCTATTACCTGAACACTCTTTCTCCTCTTTCATGTGGCTTATGTTGAGACAATTTGGTTGACAAAAGAGCTGGTACAGGGTGACAATTTCATAAGCCCAGTGGACACAAGGCAAGGGAGACAAGATGTGGATGGGACAACTGATATCAAATCTATATATTACAAAGCCGTGGCCACATTTCTGTTACTTTAATCCAACATTGTTTAAGCCTGAATTCCCAAAGTAGTAAATTTGAACATCTCGCTTTTGTCCAAGGTTACTCAACCCTTGTCTCTCGTACTCTAGTCTACCACTCCCAGCATGGTCTACAGGCCAAACATGAAGCAATATGTCAAACATGTAAATATCTGACAACATTCTCACAGACTGTGCTAACATACTGTATTGTCAGAAAGGCACATGCACATACATCTCATGAACATTGCACAACGCTCCAGAAATTCAGCAACACCCACCAGGTGTGCTGCCTGCATGATAACTCATATCAAAGTCATCAGACATTAATGTCCTAGGAGAACAGAAAAACAATTTCTTAATGTTTTCCAGAGTATCTCACTTGCAACTTCAAACAGATTCCTCTGGAGATGAAAGTGAATGTGCAGGAAGCGAACAAGCAGGTTTGAAGTCTATAGGAAAGGACGAGCTGCAATCTCAGGATGGTGCACACAGTTACATCAGCCCACTGTACAAATAATAGAGATTAGAGTTTAAAAGGAATCTGCCACATATGGAACATGACCAGAATGTTGTGGAGCAGGTGAAAATAATGCAGCATTCACCTTTCCTTTTTAAATATTTAGTTGCCACTTCCCAGCATCATGAAACTATCATTTTTAGCTAAAGTTATATCAGTAATTTAAACCGCCAATCCTGACTATCAACATTGGCATCTTTGAACAACTGAACTCTGCTCTCATGCTGATTTCCATCCGGTGGTCATAATGTGGAATTTTTCCTGCAATACCTCAATCAGAAAAATACCGTGTTAAAGCCACCAGATAGAGTTGACGATCAAAGGAAATCATTGTGTTCAGCAAAATATGGGCAGCACAGTGGTCAAATGGTTAGCATTTCCACCTGGCAGTACTAGGGTCACTGGTTCGGATCCCAACCACGGCACCACCTGCTTGGAGTTTGCATGTTCTCCCTGTGCCTGCTTGGGTTTCCTCCCATACTTCAAAGACATGCTGGGATGTGAATTGGCTCCTGTCTAAATTGGCCCTAGCATGTGTATGTATGAATGTGAGTTAGAGATCTTCGATTGTACGCGCCTTGAGGGTTAGGGACTTATGTTAATGTACAATATATATGTAGAGCACTGTGTAAATTGATGGTGCTTTGTAAGTACCTGTAATAAATAAAATACATTCAGAATTTGTGACAGCTGGGTTAAAGTTTGTGACATTTGTCCAATTATTATTATTTTTTTTATAATAGACCCCAGTGTGCCTCATACTGTACATCATACAATATAGTTCAAAATATTCTGCTTCCCTCTGCAGAGAAGTTTAAATGATCAGCTGTGGCACAGAGGCCCCTTATCTATCCTGACCTCCAGGCTCCCTCTGCTCTTCCTTTTCAGTTTAAGCCCCAGTGCAGCGGTACAAACTGTAAAGGCTCTATGTCCACTGCTTGTTATCATGGGAAAAGCCTGTTATCTATAAAACCACATAACAAAACGAACCAGATATGTGTGAGCGATGAAGTAGTGCCTGATGGGTGAGCTGCATTAAATGGAAAAATATGCTTTGAACTAAAAATAAAAATTTGCCTAAAAAAAGCAAAATTTAATACTGCAGCTGTGTCAAAAGTGCATGCTGACTTGAATTACTGGCAATTCTCCTCTAAGTTATTTAGTCATTTCACAAAAAAAAAAGAAAAAAAAAAAGCAGTCTTTGCTAATTACTTTGTTTCCTTCCTGGAACTCTGGGAAAATCTTTGAAGCTGATTTATAAGGTTTAAGATGGAAAAAATGCTACATCCATTCCAGGGAAATCCGTTCACTCCCTAAACCCACTGACATGCCCTTCTGGCAAGGCTGATCCCATTCCCATGTCTAGCCACATATACGTTCTCAATCATTGTGACAAATCATAGGCATGCATGATTGCAGACCTAAGGAGAACTCTAACTTAAAACTTAAAGAGCGGTTCTAGGCAACAATTTAAAGGAGTTACCGCTCTCAGCTGGGCAATGTTTACAGTCTTTCTACTGGCAATCAGTAATCTTTGGCTTAGTGAATTCAGCCTATATACACACATATTCATTCCAAGTCCAGCCGATGACTGGAAGAAAGATGCCTAGAAAGTTCTCTAGACTTGTACCTATGTGACAGAGCATTAAAAGGGCACTCCAACTAAAGCACATTGCACAGATCATATTTTTTTTTAAGGCCCAATTCACACCTGAGTGTTTGTCAGCTTTAAGCTCCAAAAAGCTCAGCATTCAAAATGCCATGTATTTCAATGGTGTCTGTTTAATGTTCACATATGAGTGCTGAGATGCCTATAGCTTGACACCTGAGGATCCAAAAAAACTGCATGGTTAAAAATGGCAGCTCCAATATTTATGACTGAGCCAGAGCAGAGTGATTTTCAGGAATATAATTTGTAGCATTTTTGTGTACACAAGCATATTAAAACATATATTTAGGCATTTTACATGTGTTTTCAAACGTTGGGCATTTTTGTTTTGGCCAGTAAAACGCACTGTTGCAAGAAGACCAGTTCTAACAGAAAAAAATATCTGAAAAACATGCAAAAATGCTTGACTGGACTATTTCCAGGCATTCCCATTCAAGTTAATAGGCCTGCCTCAAAAGAGGCTCATGTAGTTTTTTGGAGCCTCAGGTGTCAAGCTATAGGCGACTGAGCACTCATATGTGAACAGTAAACAGACACCATTGAAATACATGGCATTTTGGATGCTCAGCCTTTTGGAGCTTCAAGCTGCAGAGCAAGATGACATGACCTTTAGGGTGAAGGTCCACTTTAAACTCAATATGGACACAGCCCCCATACATCCATCTTCCACCCTGGCATCATCTTGTGTCTCTGATTATTATTATTATACAGGATTTATATAGTGCCAACAGTTTGCTCAGCGCTTTACAATATAAAGGGAGACAATACAGCAACAATACAGTTCAATACAAGAGGGTTAGGAGAGCCCTGCTCCTTGGAGCTTACAATCTAAGCTTGGCTCCGATGTTTAAACCTGTTGCCCCCAGTAGTTAGAGAAGGAGGTGAACAGAAGAGGATCAAATAATAAGATGCTGCAGTTTTACCTAGATGCTCAGTGAAAACAATTCTCAAATCTGGCTGCCAAAAAAATTATGTAAAACTTAATTTTAAACTCAGTGGACAATCTGACTTTGACATAGTTGCAATATTTCCTGGATAACTAACATCTCACTGATAGGTAGGTTAAAGTATATGTAAACCTAAACATATAAGCTTTACCACGTCAATGTCATTTTAAAAGCTATTTTAAATCTTTTTATATATGCAGTGTTCAAATAAATATTGTCCTAGTGACCCTGCAATAAAATATTGTTCAGGTGCTTCCTATTATAAGGTGACAATATATATCCTTGTGCTTCTGCATTGTCACCCTATCACATGCTTCCATTGAAGACTACAATTGGCTGATTAAGTACACATTATGCAGGCATGGTTCACTGTTGTCACTATTAAGAGACCTGTCCTAAGAAATGCCATTACTTACCTGTTAAAAAAAAGAATGCCATTACTGGAATACACATAGAGAGGAAATGCCTGCCAAAGATCAGCAGCAGTGAGATGTAACAAAGGATAAAAAAAAAGGCAAAAACAAGTATTTTATTTATGGCCTATTCACACTTGATCATTTTAAAGTGGCAAAACTGCTGCATAAAATGCATAACAAGTAGAATTTTTATCTCTTCTTCCCAATATGGCTGATTCACATTTACGTGCTGCAGGATAGTGTGAAAGGGAAACTATATGGGTCAGTTACACCTCATTCACATTCAGTTAAGGTTAAGATCTACTTTAACCCATATACATAAATTTGCATGTACTAAGGTACATATTAGAAAGTAATGTCTTTATTCATGTCTGCCGTCAAATTCATTTGGTCTCTAAGTCTTCATCCTAACCATAATGTTCTTCTGCCATCTGTAGGGCATGTTACAACACTGACTGCAGGAGAACATGTTTGGCTACAAATACAACGCCACGTTTATCACTATTAAAGAGACCTTGTTGTCAGACCATTTATTTATCAACAACAAGCTCCTCATGAGATTATATGTTTATTTAAACTATTTTTGAAGCACTACCCACACAGGAGCCACTGATAATTTGGGTCCTCTGC
The DNA here is from genome assembly GCF_062004578.1 of Staurois parvus. Lineage (NCBI taxonomy): Eukaryota > Metazoa > Chordata > Amphibia > Anura > Ranidae > Staurois > Staurois parvus. Next base: position 7,212,735 of record NW_028319124.1, on the reverse strand, counting down.
TGTGATCCAGCCCTATGTGAAGTCTCAGTCTCATTGACAAAACCAGTATACCTTTCTGTGAACCTCAGCAGGGACACAAGAATTAGACTCACAACTCTATAAAAGATAAACAGACTGTATTGGCAGGTTAAGGTCATAAACGAATAACATGGTATATTGGCATGTGAAAGTCAATTAGCATGAACACAACAATGACTGTATAATTGACCTCATATGCCCAAGGGTATAAAATGTAGCACTCCATATAAGATGAACTGCCCCAAGTGACTAAACAAGGGTAAAAACATAGATCACCTATGTCAATTGAGAGCTCTCAAACAAGTAGCTAAGTTTAGGCCTGTAAGTTTAGGGCAGACACAGATCTGCCCTTAACATACGGGCTTAGTAAGTCTTTGTGGAGGATCTTCTGCATTGGGGGCTACATTGGGGCCCTTTAAGAATGTTGGCACTTAGGGAAATAAGAGTATGTCAAGGAACTAGGTATTGCAGAAATGTATCTAGGAGTTTGATCTTAGTGAACGTGGGGGACTCACTGGGTGCAGATTGGGTGAAGGAGGCAACCCCAGTTGCAGCAGCCAGGCAATTTGGTGTGCACAGTTAAAGTAGTTAGATGTAATGGTGTGCATGGTTGCAGTAGTCAGATGTAATTGCTGGCACTGTTGCAGTAGTTTGATGTAATGGTGTGCACAGTTGCAGCACCCTGTAAAACCGGTCAGATAATGGGGCACTAGAACAGCATAAGCAGTTCATACAGTTCAACAGGAGTAGGGTCTATAATTTTAGGTTATTTGCTAATAGATACAGCGTCACAGTGGCTTTGTGACCCTCTGACCACTTCCTTTGTAGTTCTGTGATAGTGACTGAGTAGATGACTAGAAGGGCCTCCTTTTCTTCTGTAGTTGACCAATGCTGGCAGAAGGAGAGATGGCAACCTTATTGATGACTCCTCAGCAGATCCGGGCTTTGGCTGCATGGACCACAGGCAAGCCTGACTCAGTGGGCACTGCAATGGCTGAGTGAGAGAGTGCTGTGCTAGTGAATTGACTCTTGTAAATTTGTGAAGTGAATACAAATTATTAATGGGAAAGAGAAAATTCTGCAAGTAAACATATAAAATACTTAATTTTTCTGTACCTTTACCTGCATTTTTTTTAAATAGGTGACAGGGTCAGTGCTTCGACTGATGGCGTTCCATATTAGCTATCTACTAAAAGTTTCTATTAGTCAGTATTTACACCTATTTAAGATCACAAGCATGATATCACAAGGAGGCTCAGAGACGAGAGCTTGGGATCATTCATGAGGAAAAACATATACCAAAAGTATGTGGATACATGACCGTCATACCTACCATTATATAGCCAAAAGTATGTGAACACCCATCCAAATAAATGAGTTCAGGCAATTGTGCACTTCCAATATTGAGACAGCAGTTTGGGAAAGGCCCTTTTCTGTTCCAGCATGATTTTGCAGTACACCAAACCATGTCTAAAAATTAATGGCTTGACCAGTTTGATGTGATGGAACTTAAAGACTAAGTCCACCTTTTGCAGAAAAAAATGTGCACTTAATATTTATTTGCAAATGAGCCAGCAAAGCATTGCAACTACAATCAGTGGATCATGGGTGCAATGCCAGGCTCCTGCAGACTCTTCCTCCAGCTTGCTGTCCATAGCGAGGTATATGCACTTGTGAAAGAAGCCCCAGACCAACGGATAAAACAATCCAAATTAATGTATTCGTTTATACTAAAAAACAGCCAACATGTTTCAGAGGTCAGAAAAAACTCCCCCTTCATCAAGACTTAAAGTTAATATAAGAACCTTGAATGCTCTTAAAAAAAAGCTTTCCTGTGTGAATCTGTGTATGGGAACTAATTGCTGGATCAGGAGAGTTACTGGGCAGCAGTATCTGCATGAGTAAGCAAGATCCATACTGAGGTATAGACGTTCAGTTGGAGAGCTGGAAGAACTGTCAATGAACTGTCAATGATTACCACACTTGTGTTCCATTGTTCTACTACAAGTCAGACGGGACTTGTAGTCATTCATTCATGTTTCATTCACAGTTTCAAAGCTGACAGCTGCTGTGGTCCCTGCTGAATTGGCTACATTTTGATCTGTCTGGCCAGCTTTAGAAAAGAACTGACAGAATTTCTACCCCTACTCTACTGTATACAAAACAAAATGTAACATGTTTTGGACTCTAATAAATGATATAAGAACTTCATCAGAAAAAAAAAAATTTATTGGGGTCTTAGAGCTGCGCTAAGCCCATGGCCACTGATGTGCTCTAGAAGGATACAGTACTAATTCTCTGATCTCAGCACATTGCACTGTTTACTGTTAATTCTTTTTCTTTTGTTAAAAAATGATTATATTGTCACAGGTGACATGTCATTAGAGAAGAGAGACAGAAGCTCCACTCTAAGTGTAGAAGGTTAAAATAAGGCAGATTTAATAGTAAAATTGCACTCACATAGGTAAGTAACAGGTAGGCATGTCAAGTGATGGAGGTCCAGTGGGAGCATCAGGCCCTTTAGCCGCGCTCTGGATATTTTCCCGCCGCTCCAGGGCTCGGGGAGTAGCAGAGGGGCACAGGAAGGCTTGCAGGGATGATGTCACCGCATGGACCAGGTTTCCAAGATGGTGCACAATCGGTGCATGCTTGCTCCTTCGTCTGGCCGATCCAAATTTTCCAACAACATGGGCATCATCATTAAACCAGCTAACAAAGGAGGTGACATCATAATCCAAAACAGAACTGACTACATATAAGAAGCATACAAACTACTACTGGACCACACTACCTATACCCGTCTCACCACAGACCCATTGCCCAAATTTCATATGGAAGCCTCCACCCTTCTACAAACCACTTTAGCAGAAGGCGTAATAAACCACACTGAATTTGCCTTATTTAATACAGACTATTACTCCACACCATACTTCTACCATCTTCCTAAGATACACAAAAGCCTCACCAATCCACCCAGTCGCCCCATCGTGGCCTCCATGGACAGAATAACCAGCCACTTCTCCATATACATTGATTAATTCCTCCAACCACTGGCAAATAACCTCCCAGCATATATCCATGACAGTATTTATCTCCTACACAACCTCCAACACTACTCATGGGAACCTGGCTCTCCTTAGATGTGACATCACTATACACCTTCATCCACCACCAAGTGGGACTCAGAGCCCTACAACATTTTCTGCCATTAGATCCCACAATTAACCACAGACAGGCCTAATTCATCCTGAATGCCACACACTTCCGCTTATCCCACAACTACTACCTTCAAGTACAAGGTACAGCCATGGGAGCTAATTTTGCTCCCAGTTACGCAAACCTCAACGTGGGCCTATGGGAAAACCAATCTATTTGGAATCATAACCACTATGCTAAACATCTCATCTATTTCAGTCATTATATAGATGACATTGTCATCATCTGGGATGGCACACAAGATGAAGCCGAATCCTTTCTAATTTACTGCAACTCTAATCAGCTTGGTCTATCCTTCACATCTTACTGTGACCCCAACACTCTAGTATTCCTAGACCTAGAACTCTGCCACACCAACACCTCCGTCTATGCAAAAAATTATACCAAACCTACGGCCGGCAACTCATTTCTGCACTTCCAGAGTTGCCTTCACCCCAGATGGATAAACAATATCCCAAAAGGCCAGTTCTGCAGACTCAAACACAATTGTATGCGTAAGGAGGACTACACTGCCCAGGGTAACCAGCTCAAACAAATTTTTTTGGAAAAAGTCTATCCTGAACCACTACTCCAAAAAGCATTTTCCCTCTATCTAACCACACCCTCTGCCCAAAGCCAACAACCCCAACTCCAGACCACTACGCTTCACCACACCCACCACCGCAAAATGGAACGTATTTTGCGCAAACATTGGAGTATCCTCATTGAGGACCCACACCTCAAATCTTCCATCCCGCTAACCCCAAAATTTTCCTACAGCCGGGCTAGGAATATTAAAAGAAAACTAGCCCCCAGCCTACTATAACCTCTAAAAAACCAATCACCTACCCCATGCCCACCTTTCTGTCCATCAAAGCCATGTACCAATGCAAGAAACCCAAATGCTTAACTTGCAAATACGTCCTACATGGACAAAAATAATTCACCACCCAAGGCAAAACCTACCACTTCTAGAATTCTACAATTGTTCCTTTGAACTCATCTACTGTATATCCTGCCAACTTCTGTACATCGGTCGCACCATCCGCACACCAAAGATTCGGTGAGCACAGAAGCTCAGTAGATGACAGCAAAAACAAACTCAGCATCCCAAAACACTTCTCGGAGTTTCACTCCCAATCCTCAGACCACATGAGACCATCCCCAAAGGCCCCTTTGCAAGCAGAGCTCTTCAAACGCCTCTGCCAAAGACAGACTTTCTGGATATACAGTATACCTTTAAAACACTGGCACCTGGAGACCTCAATGAGGAATAGGAATTATCCGCCATACTATAGTTAATTCCTCACTCCCCTCCACCCCCCCCCCCACCTCTCCATGTCCCTCCACCCAGCCCCTATATCTGCCTATAGCCACAGGCTGATAATAAAGTACCCTGCCATCCATACATCTTCCACACCTCACTTCACCCCTCCTTTTCATTTCTACACATTTGCCACACCATGGCATGCTCTATATTACCTCCCCCCCACCTCTCTTTTTCCGCACATCGATCTATTTTTTATTTTTATTTTTTCTCATCCTTCCCTTTATAATCTCCATTTCTATTACTTTTTTGTTATCTTTTTTCTATTTTTTTTATGTTTATTTTTCATTTTTATTTCTATTCCATTTCCATTGTTATAACCATCTTTCATTACCCTATATTATTTCATTCCTCATTTATTTTTTATTTAATTTTTTATATTTTTTATTTTTCATTTTTTTCCCCCAGTTTTCTATATTTTGTATATATTTGTCCCCCCCCCTACCCTCAGTTTTATACCACTGCCCACAGTATTATTATTATTATACAGGATTTATACAGCGCCAACAGTTTGCGCAGCGCTTTACAATATAAGGGAGACAGTACAATTACAATACATTTCAGTACAGAAGGAATAGGAGGGCCCTGCTCGTGGAGCTTACAATCTAAAGGAAGGGGGAGATGATACAAAAGGTGATAGCTGCGGGGGATGATCTGGTGGAGGTGATTCAAGTACAGTTCTTAGGTGAAGGTGGGGTAGGCTTCCCTGAAGAAGTGAGTTTTCAAAGATCACCTAAAGGCAGACAGGGTGGGGGCTGACCGGACATGCTGTGGTAGGCAGTTCCAGAGGATGGGAGAGGCTCTGGAGAAGTCCTGGAGGCAAGCGTGGGAGGAGGTGATGATGGAGCTAGAGAGGAAGATATCATGGGAGGAGCGGAGTGGGCGATTTGGGTGATATCTGTGGATGAGGTTGGTGATGTAGCTAGGGGCAGCGTTGTGGATGGCTTTATAAGCTGTGGTTAGTATTTTGAATTTTATATGTTGGGTTATTGGAAGCCAGTGAAGGGATTGGCAGAGAGGGGCAGCAGACGCTGATCGGTTGGTAAAGTGTATGAGTCTAGCAGCAGCATTCATAACAGACTGAAGGGGGTATAGCCTGTGTAACAGTAGACCAGGGAGGAGGGAGTTGCAGTAATCGAGGCGGGATATAACCAAGGCGTGAATAAGTTGTTTTGTGGTGTCATTGGTCAGGAAGGGGCGGATTTTGGAAATGTTCCGGAGGTTGAGGCGGCAGGATTTAGCCAGTGAGTGGATGTGGGGCCCAAAGGAGAGGTCAGAGTCTAGGATTACGCCTAGCACCCTGGCATGAGGGGAAGGACCAATGGTTGTGCTGTTGATCTTAATGGTAAAGTCGTGAGTGGGGGATCAGGGAGGAGGAAATATTACAAGCTCAGTTTTTGAAAGATTGAGTTTGAGGTAGTGATGTGACATCCATGCTGATATGTTGCTTAGTAGATTTGTGATACGTGAGGAGATTGAGGGGGTGAGTTGAGGAGTGGAGAGATAGATTTGGGTGTCATCAGCATAGAGGTGGTATTGGAAGCCATGGGAGGTTATCAGTTGGCCCAGGGAGGAGGTATAGAGAGAGAAAAGGAGGGGCCCAAGAACAGAACCTTGGGGTACCCTAACAGAAAGGGGAAGAGGAGCAGAGGAGGAGGAGTTGTATATGACACTGAAAGTGCGCTGAGAAAGGTAAGAGGAGAATCAGGAGAGAGCAGAGTCACGGAGGCCGATGGAGTGGAGTTTACTGAGGAGGAGCGGGTAGTCGACTGTGTCAAAGGCAGCGGAAAGGTCAAGGAGTATGAGTATGAAGTAATGGCCGTTGATTTTAGCAGTTAGTAGGTATCCATATCGTCTCATTATATGTTTTTTTATTTTTCCAAAGTTTTTATTCTCCAAGGTTTCCTTTATCTCCCCCTCACTTTTCCCCCCAGCCACCAACTTCTGCTGTGAGTATTACTGGCATATTCTTTTTAGTTTCATGTGTATATATCCTTGTCTTTTATGCATGTTGTTTAAGCTGTGTAATTCCCTGATCCGGTGGTCTTAGTGTTAATCGCGGCACGCCCGCTCACCATGTGACTTAATTGACCGATCAGCCCCGCCTACTGGCTTTGCCCATATAAGCCCACACTAAGATGGCCACCAGATCGGCCTGATGAAGGAGCGCGCATGCTCCGAATGCACACCATCGTGGAAACCTGGGCAATGAGGTGACATCATCCCTACGAGCCTCCCTGCACCCCTCTGCTACTCCCTGAGCTCTGGACACCACTGGAGCGGCCAAAAGACCTGATGCTCCCATTGGACCTCCATCACTTGACATGCTTACCTGCTACCTACCTATGTGAGTGCAATTTTACCATTAAATCTGCCTGATTTTAACCTTCTGCACTTAGAGTGGCACTGCTGTCTCTCTTCTCTACCTGCTTTAGGAGTATCTACAAGCTCTTACAGCTGGCTGCCTCCTCTAACAAGTCCATACTACTAAAAGCCCTCCAACTACAGATGGACTTGGACACCACCTCCTCATGGACCTTCTACTAACCCCCATTGCTGATGGTCCATCCCCAAACACACACAGGGTAGATGTGTCTTAGCGCTCCCTCTCCCCACTCACCTCGACATGTCATTAGGTTCTTTTGGCCACAGCCATGTGGTTCAGTGAACTGGGTCACACCAGGCTGTGCTAAAAAAAAAAGACGGCATGCTGTACTTTTTTTTTTTCAATGCAATCACTGCAGTGCAGCAGAGTGAACTTACCCCATAGGCAACAAGGCTTTTGCCTTGACTTGCACTGGGAATGGGCAAGGGTGTCCAGGGCAGTTCCAATGCACCTGGTGTGAAAGTGCCTTTAAAGAGATATAATAGTGAATGATTGAGCATATCAGATTCTGTCATACTAGTTTTGGATGGACTGAGTCTTCACTACATCAATACTATCAACATGCCCATAACACAGAATGCAAACTAGTCTGGTGACTGGTACACAATAGCAAAGCACACCTGCAGTGGTGGATATAGTTTGTAAAAGACCTCCTAGTTTAGCCACTGTGCATTGACATGCATTTCCAACACATAGACCCTAAAGCAGCCTTCATAAATGGCTCAGTCTGGACCATCAGCCCACCACTCTGCTGTGCTGGATCCTCACAGTTACATAGTTAGTCTGGCTGAAAAAAGACAAAAGTCCATCCAGTCCAACCATGAAAAAAAAGTTATAATCCTACACCCACAGTTGATCCAGAGGAAGGCAAAAAAAACACAGCAAAGCATGATCCAATTTGCTCCTGCTGGGAAAAAAATTCCTTCCTGATCCCCCGAGAGGCAATCAGATATTCCCTGGATCAACTTTACCTATAAATGTTAGTATCCAGTTATATTCTGTGTATCTAAGAAACAATCCAGGACTTTTTTGAAGCAATGCACTGAGCTGGCCAGAACCAACTCTTCGGGGAGTCTATTCCACATTTTCACAGCTCTTACTGTAAAGAAACATTTCCGTGTTTGGAGATTAAATTTCTTTTCCTCCAGACGTAAAGATTGCCCCCTTGTCCTCTGTGATGACCTTGGGGTGAAAAGCTTTACACTGAGTTCACTATATGAACCACTGATGTATTTATACATATTGATCATATCCCCCTTAATCTCCTCTTCTAAATAAATTCAGTTCCTCTAATCTTTCCTCATAGCTGAGCTCCTCCATGCCTCGTATCAATTTGGTTGCCCTTCTCTGTACTTTCTCCAGTTCCCGAATGTTCTTTTTGTGAATTGGTGCCCAAAACTGAACTGCATATTCCAGATGATCTTACTAATGGTAATATGATATATCTCTCTCTGGAGTCGATACCTCTTTTAATACAAGAGAGGATTTTGCTCACTTTAGAAACCGCAGCTTGGCATTGCATGCCATTATTAAGCTTGTGATCTACCAGAACTCCCAGATCCTTCTCCACCATTGATTCCCCCAGTTGTACCCCCCTAGTATGTATGATGCATGCATATTCTTAGCGCCCAAGTGCAGAACCTTACATTTATCAACATTAAACCTCATTTGCCACATAGTTGCCCAATTAAACAGTGCATTGAGGTCGGCTTGTAAGTTGGAGACATCCTGTAAGGACGTTATTCCACTGCACAGCTTGGTGTCATCTGCAAAGACTGAAATTAGATTTTTAATCCCAGACCCTATATTGTTTATAAATATATTAAAAAGTAAGGGTCCCAACACTGAACCCTGGGGTACACCACTGACAACCCTAGACCATTCAGAGTATGAATCATTAACCATTACTCTAACTAAGCTGCAGTCATTGGTTGTTAGCAACCAAGGATGTCACGTGTGTGCCCCGCCCCCTGAAGGACACTTCTCCTCCCAGCTCCCGTCCCCGCCCGGACTCTACTGATCTATAGTGAGACTCTGATGGGGACACCTGATATAAGAGGGTGCTCTTATGGGGACACCTGATATAAAGGAATGTGATGGACCGACTGGCACTCCTCTTGAGTGCTTCCATCAGAGAACTGCTTCCTCGCTACTGGGACACAGGAACAAGGTATTATAGCTGGGCATTGCACCCAAGTACTAGATGAAACTAGCTTAGGTGCAAACTGGAACTCTTATATTGAAAATTCACACAGAATTTATACCACATAAAATCAGATAAGAGCTTGATCACATGATCCTAAAGAATGCAAACTGTAAACAGTAATATCATCAGTACATCTAATGAATAGCTAACATCTAACAGTAATCTAATCAACAGCTAGCAACGATCTAATTAACTGTAAGCTAAAAAACAGCCAGGCACCCAGGCCAGCCAGGAGCCCACCCCAGAAAGCCCGGCAACAAGCCCACACCCCTGAATACACAAAGTACATTACACATGGTGTAATATGTCCACTAGAAAAGTCGTCATAAGACAAAACTCATACAATATTCCAACAATCTGAAAAAGTGGAATTAATTTATCTTTGTAGATTTCTTGAGGGAGATTGGTAATAAATATGTCTCCCAAGTCTGCAGGAGGGCCCCCATATATCCTGTGACCAATAACCTGTATAAGATTAATATTATATCTTTCCATCCACTCCAAAAGGGAAGCTTTACTGACTTTATTCAGAGAATTAATTCAAGCCTCAATCTCAGTGTTCATCAAGTTAATATCCATCATCACAGACTGATCCACTCTAAACATGGGATCAGAGGCTGAACTGAGCTCTTTTCCATGCTCTGACTGGGAGAAGCAGACAAAATCCCTGGTCTCCTCCATGGGCCATAATCAGTGGGTTGAAGGCTAGCCCTGGTCCCCTCCAAAAGCCCGTGCCTTGGTTGGGTCTGTCACAAGGGGGTACTCTGATGGGGACACCTAATATAATGGGTTACGCTGATGAGAGCAACTGAACTACGAGGTACTCTGATGGGGACACCTTTCAGTATATAAAGTGGTTCTATTTTCTTTCACTTGAAAGGAGAGATTTGGACCTTGGCTGGAAGAATATTTCACCGACCGGACCTCCTTGAATTTTAAATCATTACCCCAGCCCTAAAGTATAAACATTCCATTTTAAAAGGGAGAAGTATGAGTGAAGTCTAGTATAGCTGAAATTTTTATGCTTGCTGCAATTTGCCACTGTGATTCAAGTAAAGACAGGTGATGTGAGTGCTGATTTATTGAAGCTGAATCGAGACAGAAATACTGTAAATAGAAAATCAGTTGGTGCAGATTCTTACCTTCTACTACTTAAAGTCCTCTCACTCTCTGATCAAAGGTCCATCAGAACTGACAGTTGTCAAGGATCCTTCATGAACCAGGATTTAAGTCTGCCTCTCTGCAAAGCAGAACACACATTTATCAGTTCAAAGATTCCCTTGCAGTAAGGTGCTCATAAACACTTTACAATGGAACTGAAATAAAGCAGAACAGAGCAGACTAGGCACTAACAAGCTGCAAAGACTTCCATAGGCTGCACACATATTGGGCCACAAGATAATGTACTGGCAATCTATAGAAGTCTCTGTAACTGACTACTCAGTGCAGTATTGGCTGAGATAGAACTGATATAAGCACAAATGGTCCTTCAGATGCTGGAACAGAAGCTCTGAGCCGAAGTCTGGATTTGTTTTTTTATTTTATTTATTTATTTCAGGTACTTATATAGCGCCGTCCATTTACGCAGTGCTTTACACATATATATATTGTACATTCACATCAGTCCCTAACCCTCAAGGGGCATACAATCTAAGGTCCCTAACTCACATTCATACATACACATACTAGGGACAATTTAGACAGGAGCCAATTCACCTACCAACATGTCTTTGGAGTGTGGGAGGAAACAGGAGTACCCGGAGGAAACCCACGCAGGCACAGTAAGAACATGCAAACGCCAGGCAGGTGGTGCCGTGGCTGAGATTTGAACCAACAACCCTAGTACCGCCAGGTGGAAGTGCTAACCATTTAGCCACTGTGCTGCCCGTTTTTTTAATTAAAACTAATCTCCAGGATTTATTGAAATTTAAAAAGCTCCTTTGGACCAAGCTTCACTGACAGACAGGGGCGTCTCTAGGCAGGTGCGGGGGGTGCATGCCGCACCGGGTAACACCTATTGCACGGGGTGACACCGGGCCACTCCACGAAAAGGTAAGTTTTAAAGCAAGCTGACGATCCCCTTCAAGATGGATTGGATCTGTGGATTGTAGAGCATAATAGACCGGACTCCGATCCATTATGCTCCATCTGCAGATCCGATCCATCCTGCGGGGATTGTCAGCTTGCTTTAAAACTTACCTTTTCATGGAGCTCGTGGAAAGATCAGTTAACCCCGTATAGGTTGCAAGCCGACGATCCCCGCAGGATGGTTTGGATCTGTGGATTGGGGAGCATAATGGATCGGAATCCGCAGATCGGATCCTTCCTCCGGGGATCGTCGGAGGGGGTGTCACCAAGTGTTACCGCACAGGGTGGCACCAACCCTAGGGACATCCCTGCTAACAGATGCAGTGGCTATGTGGGCTGTATAAACTGTACGTAGCCTCAGTATTTTAGATTGTAAGCTCCTAGGATTAGGGCCCTCCTATCCCTCTTGTATTGAACTGTATTGTTGCTGTATTGTCTCCCGTTATATTGTAAAGTGCTGAGCAAACTGTTGGCGCTATATAAATCCTGTATTATAATAATGTACAGTACACAGCACTGTGTTCTGGCAGCAAGATGGGAACTTTCCATCCCACTCCTAGGAAACAAATCAGGTCGGGATGAGCACTGCTAAGCCATTCACGGGAAGCTTTATATTTTTTGAATGAATACAAACCCCCCTTTGATTGGTTGAGGTGGAGAGTTGGACAGATGATGTTATGATCTCTGCCACAGCAAATAAGAAGTAGCTTTGTATTAATTCCTTGAATACAAAGCTTCACGTGAATGTCTGAATAGTGCTCGATTTTGTTCCAGGAGCAGAATGGGAAGTTTGTGTCCTGCTGCCAGGACACAGCATTGTATACTGTACATAGCTGAGGCTATATGCAGTTCATACACACAGTCACTACATACTACATCTGTTAGTGAAGGAAATAATTCATTTGCACCAGTTTAGTCCAAATTAACTATTTAAAGTTCAATAAAACACAGAGATCAACTTTAACCTCTTGCCTACCGGGCACTTATACCCCCTGCCTGCCCAGGCCAATTTTTAGCTTTCAGCGCTGTCGCACTTTGAATGACAATTGCGCGGTCATACAACACTGTACCCATATGAAATGTGTATCATTTTTTTACACAAATAGAGCTTTCTTTTGGTGGTATATACTCGCTGATGGGTGTTTTATTTTTTGCGCTATCAACAAATAAAAAGCAAAAAATATGAAAATAAAAAAAGGTTTTCTTTGTTTCTATTATAAAATTTAGCAAACAGGTAATTTTTCTCCTTCACTGATGTGCATTGATGAGGTTGCACTGATAGGCGGCACTGATGGGCACTGATAGGCAGCACTGATGAAGTGGCACGGATAGGCAGCACTGATGGGTGGTACTGAATGACGGCAGTGATTGGAGGCACTGCTGGGCACTGACTGGCGGCACTGCTGATCACTGATGAGTGGCACTGCTGGGCAGCACTGATGGGGGCACTGCTTGGCACTGGTGGGTGGCACTGCTGGGCACAAGTGGGTGGCACTACTAGGCACTGATGGGCACAGGTGGGTGGCACTGCTGGGCACGGGTGGGCAGCACTGGTGGGTGGCACTGATCATCAGTGCCCCGATGGTCAGTGCCGATCCATCCTCTGACAATTGCCGGTTAATGGCAGTACTTTCCTCACACTGTGACAGCATGAGGAAAGTGTAGCCGATAACTGGCAACTGCATTTACCCAGGGATCTGCTATAGTGTGGTTTGCAAGACAGGGAGGGCATTAGGTCGTTAAAAAAAATTCTGTCACATAACCTCACCGGCCACTTTATTAGATACACCTTGCTAGTGCCAAGAAAATATCCCCCACACCTTTACACCACCACAAGCCTGAACCGTTGACACAAGGCAGGATGGATCCATGCTTTCATGTTGTTTACACCAAATTCTGACCCGACCATCTGAATGTCGCAGTCTGCCCATTCTCCTCTGACATTTTTGTCCACACAACTGCCACTCACTGGATATTTTCTCTTTTTCAGACCATTCTCTGTAAACCCTAAAGATGGTTTTATGTGAAAATCCCAGTAGATCAGCAGTTTTTAAAATACTCAGACCTGCTTGTCTAGCACCAGCATTGTGTTCAAAGTCACTTAAATCCCCTTTTACCCCATTCTTATGCTTGATTTGAACTTCAGCAAGTAGTCTTCACCAGGTCTAGATGCCTAAATGCATTGAGTTGCTGCCATGTGATTGGCTCATTAGCAATTTGTGTTACCAAGCAGTTGAGCAGGTGTACCTGATAACTGGGCTGGTGAGTGTATAAAATAATAAGCTGATAACAGATATAAAGCGCAGCCAGCTAGAAAAGTGTACCAGTAGCAGTGATTATGGATTCATCTAATCCAGAATGCCAAACTTATTGGAGCAAAGCACTGACACTTCCATGTAGTGTCAGAGAATGCCTGCCCACGCCTACTCTTACCTATTCCTCTTAGTGCATCACTATAAAGGGCTCATGGGCCAATAGGAATCTTAAAGAAGCAGGAGGTGATGGGCAAACTATGACAACACATAGAAGTACCAGAGATTTCCATATTCAGAATGGACCAGCATTAAAGTGGTATGAAACCCAAAAGCAAACACTTATTACATTGCAGCTTACCAATTCTTGGATGTTATGGCTGCATTCATTTTTTAGGCTTTCTTATTTCTCTTTTCATCTGGTGATCTAGTTAGTGAGTCTGTTGTTCTTCAAAAGAACACGCTCTCTTGCAGTCACAGGGATGAGACAAACCATTTAACACTGACAAGGGTGCTTAGAATGATCAGCTTTCATTTATTTATGTAAAACAGTTATCTCAAAAAGAAAAACAAAATACTATAACTGCTTATAAAATGTTTGCTGCGGGTTTGGCTTCAATTGGTTAGTATATTTTAATCTGCTAGTACATCTAACACTCCATCCCCCAAGACTGACAATGCTCCTGTCCAAATGTGCCCCTGTGGTCTTTCATCCAGAATGTAGGCACTCTAATACAGGATGTGTGTTACTCACCAAACCACGAAAAAAGAGGGTAAAAAAAACCTAAAGGAATGAAAATGAATGCAGCCACCACATCTAGTAATTGGTAAGCTGAAATATATTATATTTTTGGCTTCGGGGTTTAATGTCACTTTAACTTCAGCAAAGTTTAAAATGACACATTACAGTGGGGCTGTACCCACACTGCAAGGGTAATAGTTTTTTTGTCTAGCTGAGAGGAGAAACAGTTTTACTTCCCTGATTCTTCGCTCCCCTGACAGATGGTGCTCCCACAGTGGACTGTCCACAGTGTCATTACATCCAATGCAGGGCTGTGGACCCTGCTTTGATCCAAATGGTTAGCACTTCTGCCTGGCAGTACTAGGGTCGTTGGATGGAATCCCAACCACGGCACCACCTGCCTGGAGTTTGCATGTTCTCCCTGTGCCTGCGTAGGTTTCCTCCGGGCACTCTGGTTTCCTCCGGGTACTCTGGTATCCACCCACACTCCAAAGACATGCTGGTAGGTTAATTGGCTCCTGTCTAAATTGTCCCTAGTATGTGTATGTATGAATGTGAGATAGGGACCTTAGATTGTACACCCCTTGAGGGTTAGGGACTGATGTGAATGTACAATATATATGTAAAGTGCTGCGTAAATTGACAGCGCTATATAAGTACCTGTAATAATAATAATAATAATCAGGACCTTAGATCGCTGGAGCATAGGACAGACTAAACTGAGAGGTGGGGAATCAGGTAAGTAAATCTTCTCTTTGTTCCCCTAGACTAAAATGAGCAATTAACCCTTGTAGTGCAAGCACAGACCCACTGCAAGGGATAGTTCTTAGTTGTCCAGAGTTGGGCTTTAAGATGTAGACAGGAAGGATGGGTAATAAAACTCGCTGCAAGTTTGTGCAGGTACCTACAGGTATATCCACTCTAGACCCATTGGCAGTTTTGATGACAGAGTCATTTTAAATCAATGCAATGTATCATTTCAGTTCTGGGGAACTTAACCCTTTCGCTGCCACCGACTTTAAATCATGCTTCCACCAGGGGCAGACTGACAACTCATGGGGCCCCCTGGTAATAGGGGATCATGGGGCCCCTGTGTCCTTGCCCAAACTCAGAAAATCCTGTTAAAAAGGTACCATGGGCATCTCATGGGGCCCCCTACTGACCCCAGACCCTCGGGCAGTGCCCGAGTTTCCAAGTGGTCAGTCCGCCCCTGGCTTCCACAGACCCCTAAAGTGTTCCCAGCCAACCTCAATGTGTGCAAACACCCCCCCCCCCCACCCCAAACACAACTCTGTCAGCAAAAGGGTTAAATGTCAAAAATGCTGTTAATTCCTTTTTCATGGACTGTCCACACAATGGGAGAATGAATTCTTTGACATAGTGAATGTGGCAGGACGGTGATCATGCATCCTCTTATACCCGGATGCTGTGTTTTCACTATCTGCGGACTCCTTCTACCCAAATCTGCAACTACCCATGTCTCTGCTGAGCTGTAGAAGTGCAGGGCCTGTCTCTGCTTGTAATAAACATGCAGCAGCAACGCCACCTAGTGTCTCTACCACAGAAAGCACTGCACATTACACAGGCACTTTAATTATGTACTAAAGCTTTGGGAATGGATTCCAGCACTACAATGTGAAAACCAGGGAGATAACTTAAAGCAATTCTAAAGTTTCCGTAGCCACAATGTTATGTTTTGTGACCTCAGCAAAAATTAAACCTCCTGCTGCATTTGGCTGCCAGTACTGCCACCAATCAAGTTGATTGGGGGGGTGCGATACAACTGTCTTGCAACCACGTGCAATGAACATGACTGCTGTGTAGTGGCTCTGTCTTTTGAGGATTAAAACAGGAGGTGAGGAGGCACCTTTGAATGCCCATTGAAAAGCAATGTACCCTGCATTTCAGAAATGTAGTAAGGGCTGCCACACAACTGAATGAGCCCTTAGATCAGGGGTCTGCAACCTTTAAGACATAAAGAGCCACTTGGACCCGTTTCCGAGAGGGAAAAAAAGACTGGGAGCCGCAAAACCATTGCAACATTTAAAACAAATCCGACACTGCATATATTGCAAAAAGCGCTCTGGTCATGAAGGGGGTTTAAGGGCCCAGTAAGCAAAAGGTTAATCAGGGCCACAGTGTATCGTCATAATCACAATCATAGCCTTAGGTCAGTGGTGGGCAACCTTTTTTTTCAACTGAGCCAAATCTCGCCAAAACCACGATTGAAATTTATTTTGAGAGCCACATTTTTAAAACTGAAAATACATCCCCCATATAGTAATTCATCCCCCATAGTAATTCATCCCCCATATAGTAATTCATCCCCCATAGTAATTCATCCCCCATATAGTAATTCATCCCCCATAGTAATTCATCCCCCATAGTAATTCATCCCCCATATAGTAATTCATCCCCCATAGTAATTCATCCCCCATAGTAATTCATCCCCCATATAGTAATTCATCCCCCATAGTAATTCATCCCCCATATAGTAATTCATCCCCCATATAGTAATTCATCCCCCATAGTAATTAATCCCCCATATAGTAATTCATCCCCCATAGTAATTCACCCCCCATATAGTAATTCACCCCCCATATAGTAATTCATCCCCCATAGTAATTCATCCCCCATATAGTAATTCATCCCCCATAGTAATTCACCCCCCATAGTAATTCATCCCCCATATAGTAATTCATCCCCCATAGTAATTCATCCCCCATAGTAATTCATCCCCCATATAGTAATTCATCCCCCCTATAGTAATTCATCCCCCATATAGTAATTCACCCCCCATAGTAATTCATCCCCCATAGTAATTCATCCCCCATATAGTAATTCATCCCCCATAGTAATTCATCCCCCATATAGTAATTCATCCCCCATATAGTAATTCATCCCCCATAGTAATTCATCCCCCCTATAGTAATTCATCCCCATATAGTAATTCATCCCCCATATAGTAATTCATCCCCCATAGTAATTCATCCCCCCTATAGTAATTCATCCCTCCTATAGTAATTCATCCCCCATATAGTAATCCCCCATATAGTAATTAATCCCCCATAGTAATTCATCCCCATATAGTAATTCATCCCCCATATCATAATTCATCCCCCCTATAGTAATTCATCCCCCATATTAAGTCCCCAAGTCCCCCCTGTGTCAATTCACTTACCTTTGCTCCGCACCTTCCTCTCGCCGTGTTCCCGCGCCGTTCCGGTGTAGCATAAAAACCTGTCTCCTATGAGGATCTGTCCCCCTCGACGTATCTGCGCATGTGCCAGTTTCAGGCATTAGCAGCCGATCGGCGATCTCCGGCACATGCGCAGATACGTCGAGGGGGACAGATCCTCATAGGAGACAGATTTTCATGCTACTTCAGGGCGGACTGTGAGAGGAGCCTAGCGGGAGCCTAGCTCCACGGGCCGGATTAAAAGGTCCGCCGAGCCGTAGTTTGCCCATTGCTGCCCTATTTCCTGTCACCTGGTGGGCAGTGTGCTCCGGAGCCGCAGCCAAGGTGAAAAAGAGCCGCATGCGGCTCTGGAGCCGCGGGTTGCCGACACCCGCCTTAGACAAAGGGTATCAAACTGGCGGGCCTCCAGCTGTTGCAAAACTACACGTCCCATCATGTCTCTGCCTTTGGGAGTCATGCTTGTAACTGTCAGCTTTGCAATGCCTCATGGGACTTGTAGTTTGGCAACAGCTGGAGGGCCGCCAGTTTAACACCTGTGCCTTAGACAATCTGAATGCTTATGGTGGTCCTTTTTGCCTGGATTCCATGATTTTCCCTATTCACCCCCCATCCACAGTTTTCCTGTTTCATGCTGATTCTTCCACCATAGCAAATTCCAGTTTTCCCTTTGTTTTCCCAGCCTGGGCCTATCTTCATCAGAATTTTCCACTCACTCTTTCCACACAGGCCACCACTGCCTATGGGATTGGGTTTTTTGGATGAGGAGCTGCAGCATTTGGGTGGATGGGAATTGTTTTCCATTTATTTATATGTTTGCCTTCACCTCTTTTTCTGATTTTTAGGTTCCTCTCCGGCATTGATATGGATTATCATTGACTCCTTCATTTATTGGGCCTCTCACCATGCCAAACTTTGAAGTTACGGGAAGAATTTCGGATTATCCTTTGATATTGTCAGAATAACTCCATATATTGCTCACTGTCGTGCCGTTTTTACAAATTTAACTAAAGTTTGGTACCAAATTGTGCTTCTTTTGGTCTGAGTCTGTCACATGCTTGGAGCATTTTAGAAACAAGGTAAATGTCCAGGTTTCCAGATTTGTCTGCAGTATTGCTGACATTGCTATCCACCATAAGGACCTTGCCAGCAAATGAGATTGCTTTAATGGGCATTCCTGTAAGTTAAATTCTGAGGTCAGTTTAATGCCTGTCTGGCACTGTTGAGAATATCGGACCAATGATCATCCAATTTTTTTGCATGCTAGTCTCATATCAAAAGTGAAAAAGTTACTAAAGTTCTAAAAACTCTTTCAGAATAAAAATTTGGAAGTGATGTAATGTATTTTTATGTACTGTATTTGTATTGTATTTTTGGATGAAAACTGTACTGGTTAAACAAAAATTGTACGATCTTGTATCGTATGACAAAAATTTTCGCGCTTGTCCCTATGAGTAATTTTGGACAATTGCTGTGTACTAGCGATCAGATTATCATACGATCACTTTGAAAACTGCATTTTTCGTATGATTTTCTGATCATGTGTACAGGACCTAAGGACAGGCCTCTTAGACTATATCAGTTTATGGTTTACATGTGATCACAGTATAAGTGTGACAGGCATTAGTTGTTACATTTGGAAAAGTTCAAATTTTCTAACATAATCAGCCTCTCTGTCATTTATGGGCAAAGTATTGGTTTGTTAATTTGTTATGTATGAACATATGCTTCTCAGCAGTCCTGCCAAATTAATCACACACATAATCCCAAGATGAAATGACTGTGAAAGAAACAGATAGCATGTCTTCTTTAAGAAGAACGGGGTGCCCTCAGCATTCCTAAACTATACTAGGTATTATATTGAGTGTCAGCATATGGCTTGAAAAAACATTGATGGAAGCCAATCAGATCATATGGTTCTCAGCACATTTTCAAGTGGCCAGCAAAAGTAAAAAAAATCTAATTATAAAAATATGTCTTGACATTTCTGAACAGATGCTGCCAGCACTGTTACCCCAGTACCCGATTGACTATTTTCCCCTGTTAAGATAACAATCTCTCGGCATCTGTGATATCCTCAAAACAATGAAATTCGTGCTCCTAAATTTAATCCACCTTCATGAAGGCATTCTTTATATCCATGTATACTTCAAAAAGGAAAAATTCTACATAGTGCATTACCCCATTAACATAAAGGAATACAGTATCCACCCAGTGCTACTAAAGTGTCAAACCACTTCTAAGCGGCTGTATTAAATACCCTTACCCTATCAAAACTTGTAATCCACAAAAACTGGTGCTCCAAGCAGTACTTTTCTCCCATTAGTATTACCGGACTAAACACTTCCACAAGCATAAATGGCTCCGCTGCCGTGTTCATTCTTCATATGGCATCATGACATGGATCAAAAACAAGATCCTTATAGTGTAGTAGGTATATAACCTACTAAAAACCTCAATCAAGATGGTCGCTCCATAACTTCCAGTCTAAGTCCAACGTCACGTCCTTGACGAGTTTCGTCCGACTTCTCTTAGAAGTGGACACTGAGTGGTTTGACACTTTATTAGCACTGGGTGGATACTGAATTCCCTTATGTTAATGGGGTAATGCACTATGTAGATTTTTTTCTTTTTGAGGTACACATGGATATAAAGAATGCCTTCATGAAGGTGGATTAATTTTAGGAGCACGAATTTCATTGTTTTGAGGATATCACAGACGCTAAGAAACTGTTCTCTTGACTTTGGATTTTCGGAAGAGAAAGTGGAACTTTTTGCGTCTAGGGTGACATATTAGTTATTTTAGGATTGTAATTTAGGTTTGGATAAACCGAATTCTGTGACTGTATTTCCCCCGTTGTCTGAACAATTCCCTAATTCCATAAGCATTAGACTGCTGCAGGGGCGGACTGACAACTCATGGGGCCCGAGTTTCCAAATGGTCAGTCCGCCCCTGGACTGCTGCTACTCCACTTGAAAATATCCAAATTGTTCAGTTTTCATCTCATATTTATAGGTGGGTTATAAAAGGAATATGTGGATTGCCAATAATGAACTTTTTCTAGAAATGGTAGTCGCCAAATTGTGCCTGGTCCCATAATTTCTGTATCACAGATACAAACCAAGCATGTGGCAAAAACGTCAGCAGAAAGTGAAGCCCTCTTGTGAGAGGTTATGACAAATAAACCTCCCCAAACTGGTATATTGCACCTATAAGTTGGCAGAGCCTCTACCCAGGACAAGACCTCTGTGAACAGAGGGAATCCCTCTCCGGGGAAATTAACCAGTAATCTAGTAATTGGATGCAGAGGAACTACTGTAACCTGCATATAACAATAATTATAAGTATATAGATGCACACAAGTATGGAAATAATTCAAGCTTTATATAACAAAAGATGACTAATAGTACATACATCCAATGTACAAACAGGTATTATCAACAAAGGTGACCAAAAGTGAGTAGGAGGTCCTACCGGAGCTGTTACGCTTTTAAACTAATGAAAAACCAGCAGCGCTTTAGGGGTTAACCCCAAACACATCCACGATAGATGGTGATCCTCCGACACTCAGTTCCACTCCAGCCTCACTCTCAAGCAATATGAGCATGCAAAATATAAAGACTCATAGTGCAGTATATCCCTATATAAAATTTATTTGAGAAACATAAAGTGCACTCACATTTGGTTAAAAGCAAATAAGCATCAAGCAAATCCCGGGGCTGCAGCAATCCTGATTCAATATGACGTGCATTCCGGCCGGTGGCCACTTAGCGTGGTGATATCATGTTAGGCTCCACCCAACGCGTTTCATCTGGCTCCAAGGAAGAGGCAAGTCCTAGAAATGCGTCAGCCTTTTGGATGTCTATACTCCCTATTGCGGACTGTTACACAGCGCAGTGTTGACCCAGCTGTTCTTTATGATGTGCCTTGACTTTATTGTCGTTTGTGAGTACAACACCTACCTTATTTCTTATTAAACATTTTTTATGGTAATGCACTAGACCTGTGCGCCCTCTCTTTGTTCTTTCCTCATTCAGTATATTTGGATTTCCCCGGTCTATTGAGGGCAGCAAGGTGTGCATGTTCCAGGACATTCCTTATGTGGTTGTAGCCTGCATCGAGTCCATCCCCAAGCGCAGGAGCATTTGTGTTTGCTGGTTCATCATACGTTTGACATTGTCAGGGGCATGGCCAAATGACGTTCACCACACTATATATTTACACAGTACAAACAAGAGAGGACGTCCCTTCGGTTGCTAATTTCCTGTTGGCTGCATGTATAGAGGGACCTCTGCTTGCTATGGTGGCACACAGTGCGTGCTCACTCACGAGTTGTGTGTGTCTATGGAGCCGTGTTCCCTAAACAAATACAGCGGGTCTTGCCCCCTGCATTCTCCTCGCTCCTCTAGGAGCCAATGGCTCCTGCTGATGCTCCAGTCCATGTGTGAAAAGGAAGAGAGCAGAGAAGTGATGCACAGTGCTGGATCTGTTCTCCCCTTTCTTCCTCTTAACACAGGGAACGGGGAGGACAGAAAGCCATAAAATGATTTTAACTTTAATGCAGGGAATGAATTATGGTAAAAAAATGTTTGGCTTTAGAACCATTTTAAGTGAAAAAAAATAAAAGACCTAAGCACTTAAAAAAAACATTTTTTTAAATTGTGCCTGTTACCACGTACACACATAAGCACATGTGGGGCACGTATGTTGAAAAACATTGATTGCACTACACATTATACAGTATATCACCATGCATATCACAATCAGAGCAATCATTCTAAGACCATTACTCAGTTTCCTCTAAATTGATAGCCTGTAGGAGGTTTTTTGAAACATTTTAGGACAGAAGAGGGTGTGATCTAAGTGTAGTACATTTACATATTCATTGTGGAGACAATTGAAAACTCGCATGTAAACATTTACAAGTTTGCTCATCAACAAAGTTGGGTCTCTGATGTTAAAGATCTCAGTGCAATAGGGAGCCAAAGTCCAGTCCAGGGATTACATGAGGCTGTCAACTGGATTATATGTGAAACTGCCTGTGACAGCTGGCTCCTTGCAATGTCCTATACTGGAAATAAAGCTGGCCACTTCCACCAATCATCACTGGAGAACAGCCTTCAAGGGACGTGTCCAGCTGTATTTCCCCTGCAAATTTAAAGTTTGACATGACTGCTATTTACTCCGTGCAACCTCATCTTTTTTGCCAGAAAATTGGGTAATATGTTTTTTTTAAGTGCTTAGGGCTTTAATTTTTTACATTTTTTTCACTTAAAATGTGTGTGCACTAAAATTAATTTAAATGTATTATTTACTGAAAATTTGCAATGGGTTTTACCATCCCCCAACTTTACATGTGAACGAGCCGTAAGGGTGCAGCTGCCGAATGCAACTAAGGGCTCATTTACAAGTGCAGCAGGCATTTCTGCTCCTCTGAAAAGCGATTTGAGTATATTTGACAGGCGATATGTTACCTCCTCACCACCTGATTTAAATCCATGACTGCCGTGCAATGCACACGATTGCGACATGGTAGTACGGCAATTACAGGTTTAAATCAGGTGTGAGCAGGCAACACTGGATGACACTGTGCCTGGTGATCTTTGACTTCTCCCATGTTGTTCAGGTAGATCTCCACCTCTTTAACCACTTCCCCGCCACCCTATAGTAGAACTACTGCTACAGTGGCAGCAGGGCTGTGCAAAATCACATATATATACGTGATTTTCATTTCCAGGTAGGGGGTGCGCACCGCCCTACCCTTGCCTCCATTGGTGGCTAAGCATGTCAACCACTGGGTCCCCGATGGAAATTACCCGACAGCACCCAGTGAACGCTGAGTAACACCGATAGGGGAGAGATCTGTGTGTAAACAACACAGGTCTCTCTCCTACCAGCAAGCACATGCTGCTGTGTATTTCTCTGCATAGCAAATAAATACACAGCAGCATGTCTCCATAGTAAAACACACACAGCACATAATGTAAAACACAGCACAGCACAGAGTTAACCCTTTGATTGCCCCACATGTTAACCCCTTCCTGCCCAGTGTCATTAGTACGGTGTCAGTGCTTTTTATTAGCACTGATCATTGTATTGGTGTCACTGGGGATGTCAGTGGCAGTTAGTTAGTTCCCATGCAGTGTCAGAATGCCCTTTGCAGTCCCGCTATAAGTCACTGATTGCCGCCATTACTAATATTAAAATAAAACAAATTCCAGTATATATACCGCCATTTGTAGATGCTATAACTTTCCAATAAACCAATTAATTTACACATACTGGGATTTGCTTTAGCAAAGACATGAAGCAGAATACATTTTGGCCTAAATTCATGAAGAAATATGATTTTTACATTTTTTTTACTGGACATGTTTTATAGCAAAAAGTCAATTATTGATCTTTTTTTGTTTAGAGCGCAAAAAATTAAAAACGCAGCGTCATGTTTCACATGACTGTCATATGCCTTTAAATGTTCTTGTATTTTGTCTCTGCTCCTCCCTTTCCTTTGGTTTAGTTCATGCTGTATAGATAGCCCACCCCTTTTCCCCAGTAATGCATTGCAGCTTCTAGCCTCATGTTATGAAGCAGATCATATTATGATCTTTTGACCTATCTGACGTTCATTGTTGTAAGATTCTCTCAGTTTATGGAATAAACTTCACAAGATCTACAAGATGTCTTCTGGATTGAGTCACTGCCTGTGATATTCAACAAAGATTGGAGTTATCGCTATCTCATCCCAACTGCAAGTTACAGAAATCACACTTTCAATGCTTAGAGTGGAGAGACAGAACACGCAGAGGTGATCAAATACCACCAAAATAAAGCTCTATTTGTGGGGAAAAAAGGACATACATTTCATTTTTGTACAGTGTTGCATGACCGCGCAATTGTCAGTTAAAGTAACGCAGCCAGGTATCGCAAATAGTGGCCTGGTCAGGAAGGGGGGTAAATCCTCTGGAGGGCGAGTGGTTAAGGTTGCCTATCCCTGACCTAGAGCTTTACAGTCAGCAAAGCTCATGCTCCCCGCTGATTGGAGACCTCTAGCTCTAACTCAGCAGGGGGCATGTTGGACCTCTGCAGAGAGACTAGCACTCTCATACAGAGAACAGGGGATCCATTCTGCAGCATGCTGGCAGAGCTAGGATTTTCTATTAATGATGGGGTTATCCAGAACAAAAAAAATGCCTTTAAATATATTTTAAGCAAAGATCTGCTTTAAGAATAGAGTTTTAATTTAAAGTTTCATTTGAATACCTCTCACATATCCGACTAATGCACTTAATTAAGACAGCAATAATTGTGCAACCACAATAAAGATCCAATAATCAGAACACTAAAAAACTTGAAAGCCTAAAGCTGAACAAAACGTGTCTTTGTATCACCTCATCTTTAGCAGCACCCACCCTCATTGAAGACTAGGCTGACTATCTTCATTTTATTACATTCCTCCAAATTAATCTGATCTTTTCTCCAGCCCTGAATAAGCAGACAAGGAAATGTATTTTTATGCTCCGTTTTCCTTGCATTTCATTGATCGACTGAGCAAAAACTCTCATTTTCCTGACAGAGCAGTTCTGCGGCTCAGATAAAAGATGGCTTAAAAATATCTAACAATCTTTTTAATGTTTTATTCCTGCTCAAGGAATTATATGATAAGAATTTAATTGAAGGGCCGCGGAAAAAAAAAACATGATTCCCTCAGAGAGGAAATGACACACATTACATACATTCCCCAAAAACCTACAAAATTCGAGCAGACATGACTTAAACTCTACACGATGCAGAAGAAAAAAAAAAAGAAAGGGAAATTCACAGAGGAAACCAGACAGAGAGTGTGAATAAATCAGAGATTCTCCCTATGGAAGAATTATAGTCAGTAATCCTACATTCAATTTGTGTGCGTTGTGCAAGCTGTACGTGTGCTGTGATTATTGTGTGTTGTGCATGTTGTGTTCTTGGTGTGTGTATACAGTGTGTGCATGCTGTATATGTGTGTATATCTTAATATAAGAACATAAGAAGAACACTAAAAAAAAATAAATAAGAACACTAAAAATCTTGAAAGCCTAAAGCTGAACAATAAGTGTCTTTGTGTCAGCTCATCTTTAGCAGCACCCACCCTCATTGAAGACTAGGCTGACTATCTTCATTTTATTACATTCCTCCAAATTAATCTGATCTTTTCTCCAGCCCTGAATAGCAGACAATGAAATGTATTTTTATGCTCCATTTTCCTGGCATTTCATTGATCGACTGAGCAAAAACTGTGTGTTGTGTTCTTGGTGTGTGTGCATGGTGTATGTGTGTGTGTATATCTTGTGTGTATGCATTGTGTGTTGTGTTCCTGGTGTATGTATACAGTATGTGTATGTGTGTGTGTATATCTTGTGTGCATGCATTGTGTGTTGTGTTCTTGGTGTGTGTATACAGTATGTGTGTGTGGGCATATTTTGTGTGCATGCATTGTGTGTTGTGTTCTTCGTGTGTGTGTATACAGTGTGTGCATGGTGTATGTGTGTGTGTTTATCTTGTGTACATGCATTGTGTGTTGTGTTCTAGGTGTGTGTATATCTTGTGTACATGCATTGTGTGTTGTGTTCTAGGTGTGTGTATATCTTGTGTACATGCATTGTGTGTTGTGTTCTTGGTGTGTGTATACAGTATGTGTATGTGTGTGTATATCTTGTGTGCATGCATTGTGTGTTGTGTTCTTGGTGTGTGTATATCTTGTGTACATGCATTGTGTGTTGTGTTCTTCGTGTGTGTGTATACAGTATGTGTATGTGTGTGTATATCTTGTGTACATGCATTGTGTGTTGTGTTCTTCGTGTGTGTATGCAGTGTGTGTATGTGTGTATATCTTGTGTGTATGCATTGTGCATTGTATGTGTTGTGTTCTTGGTGTGTATATACAGTATGTGTGTGTATATCTTGTGTGCATGCATTGTGTGTGTTGTGTTCTTGGTGTGTGTATACAGTATGTGTGTGTATATCTTGTGTGTATGCATTGTGCGTGTTGTGTTCTTGGTGTGTGTATACAGTATGTGTGTGTATATCTTGTGTGTATGCATTGTGCGTGTTGTGTTCTTGGTGTGTGTATACAGTATGTGTGTGTATATCTTGTGTGCATGCATTGTGTGTGTTGTGTTCTTGGTGTGTGTGTATACAGTATTTGTATGTGTGTGTATATCTTGTTTGCATGCATTGAGTGTGTTGTGTTCTTGGTGTGTGTATGCAGTATGTGTATGTGTGTGTATATCTTGTGTGCATGGTGTGTATGCATTGTGTGTGTCCTGTGCTTGTTGGGTGTGCATGCATGCACATGTTGTGTGTTCTTTTGCATAGAATGTGTGTACATGTGTGTTTGTCTGTACAGGATGTGTATGTGTCAGCTTAGTGTGTGCATGTTGTGTGTGCATTCTGCTTGTTTAACCACTTCAATATAGAGCACTTTTACCCCCTTCCTGCCCAGGCCAATTTTCAGCTTTCGGCGCTCTCACAGTTTGAATGACAACTACTCGTTTATGTAACACTGTACCTAAACTTAAATTTTTATACATTTTTCACACAAATAGAATTTTCTTTTGGTGGTATTTAAAGTTAAGCTCCACCCAAAAGGGAAAGTTCCACTTTAAAGAGTGGCCCCCCGCTCCCCATTAAGGATTGGCACCTTTGGAGAGCAGGGTAGAAGCGGGTTGCTGAAATTGACAGATAACCACTCCCACTTCCGCTGCGATCACCTAGGCAGAAGTTTTCCTTCCCCCTCCCTCCCCGTAGTCTTCTGGGACATGTGACAGGTCCCAGAAGACTACGGGACCATTCAGGAAGTGCAGCGCTACTCGCGCATACACAGTGGGTACCCGGCTGTAAAGGCGCAAGCTGTCACAACCAGATGCCTGCACTGAAGATGCCGGCGCCGGGAACGCCAGACAGCCGGTGAAACGGGCTGCGAGGAGGACACCACGGGAACGAGGGACAGGTGAGTGGCTGTTTTTTAAAAGTCAGCAGCTACAGTTTTTGCTGTACACAGGAAGCGGGAGTCATTGGCTCCCACTGCTGTCATTCACAGCCAGTCAGCCAATGAGGAGAGAGAGGGGGTGAGGCCAAGCCACAGCTCCTTGTGTGAATGGACACATGGAGCAGTGGGTGCCCCCATAGCGTGCTACTTGCAGTGGGGGCACCCGACAGGACGGAGGGGCCAGGAGTGCCTGTGGGAGACCCGAATATGTGGATCCGGGCTGCTCTGTGCAAACCCACTGCACACAGCAGGTAAGTATTTTTTCATAGTGCAACTGGAACTCCGCTTTAATCACCACTGGGTTTTTTATTTTTTGCTAAATAATATCAAAAATTTTGAAAATAAAAAAAAGTTTTTCTTCATTTTTGTTATAAAATTTTGCCAATAAATAATTGTTCATATATTCAGGCCAAAATGTATTCTGCTACATTTATTTGGTGAAAATAACCCAAATTTGTGTATATTATTTACTCTGTAGGACAGTTATAGAGTCCACAAACTATGGTATATATCTGAAATTCGATCAATCCTGATGTATTGACGGCACTGGTCTCATTTCCTGAGGCCCAAAAATGTCAGGACAGTACAGATATCCCCCAAATTACCCCTTTTTGGTCTGAGGTATTTAGTAAGAGGCATGGTGAGTTTTTTTTGAAGTTGTAATTTTTTCTCATAATTTTTTGAAAATGAAGAAGTTAAAAAAAAAATTCACTATTTTTTTAATATACTCTCACCATGCAGTACAGCGTCCTCATATAATTTGTGATCAGGGACACTAACCGGTAACTATGCGAAAAAAAATTCAATTTTTTATTACTTTTTTTTCTTTTTTTTCATAACTTTTTTTAAATAAAACACTGTAACCAGAGTAATATAATGTTACCATAGTAACATTGTACTACTCTGGGGATGTGATCAGTATTTTTTTCTTACACATTATGATTGCCTATAGCAGTGAATTTCACTGTTATAGGCAAGCATTTAACTGAATGAAATCAGTTAAGTGGTTTTTGTTGTGATTAGCTGTGATTGGCCACAGCTAATCACATGACACAGATGGACTGTGATTGGCCCAGTCTGTACATGTGATCACTGTGACCAATCACAGCTAACAACACAATTGTATACAATGGATGGCATGAAAGGAAGCCACCCATTGTTTACAATTGTCAAGTGACCTGCTATGATTGGTCGCAGCAGTCACATGGTACCGGTGACAAATCTTGCCACAGCGCAGCCCTGCAGATGTCCGCAAGGAGGCAATGCAGGAGGATGTCATATGATGGCCACCAGGATTGACAAGAGTCCTGCTCCCAGTACAGCCAGAAAACTGCCCACGCTGGGATGGATGTGCCTCTATGCCTAGTGTGGTCAATTTAAAATAGGAAAACAGAAGGACTGGCAGGATCACCAGGAATTTCACACAAAGGAAGAAAAGGGAAGTGGATATTTTTTAACACAAGTACATGGTACAACACACACATATCAGGAATCTGAAATGTTGGGATAACACACTTTAATTGTAAGTTCATCTGCACTAAGGCTGGATTAACACCTATGCGGTTTTCTTGGAAAACGCATAAGCCAAAAAAAACATCCATGAGTGAATACGCCCTTACCATTTCCACTTCATCCCACTGAAAACTCCCACAAACACCTCATCTTACCAGTGAAGTCCACCTCATGCAGCTTTCTGTGGTGGAGTGGCAACAATGTTGCACTGCTCCTGAATTCAAGGAGCATTGTCTCCTTAAAGCGGAGTTCCACCTGAAAAACAAATAAAAGTCAGCAGCTACAAAAACTGTAGCTGCTGACTTTTAAAATACAGTCACTTACCTGTCCCTCAGTCCCGAGGTGTCCTCACCACCGCTGGTTTCACCGGCCGTCTTCTTTCTCTGGTGCCGGCATCTTCAGTGTGGACACCCGGATGTGACAGGTTGCGGCTTCACAGCCAGGTGCCCACTGCGCATGCGCGAGAAGTGCTGCGCTTTGTGAATGGGACCTGTCACGTGTCCCAGAAGATTACGGGGAGGGGAGGAGGACAACTTCTGCTTCTGCTCGCCGATCCCTCGGAAGTGGGAGGGGATACCTGTAAATTTCGGGTACCCCCCCCCGCTCCCCAAAGGTGCCAATCCTTAATGGGGAGGGGGGACAAAGTATTAAAACTTCCCCTTTTGGGTGGAGCTCCGCTTTAATGTAGGATGTGCCTGCTTGCACTGTTGCGAAACGAGAAGACATTGCTGAAGGTGTGGATAGCAAAATTGTCAGCCCCTGGCCACACCTAGCCCTGTCCTCTGCTTTCTGGATTGACAGCACTGCCCCTGTTGCTTAAACCTGGGGTCCCCACAGCTCTCACTACCTCCTCCTGCTGACCTCCACCTATAAGGCTAGGTTCACATTTCCACGTTCCTGTGGGCTGTGTTTTGCGCGGACTCGAGAGCCCATTCATTTGAATGGACTCCTGTGCCCCAGGACACGCAGCGAAGAAGTCCCTGCACTTCTTCGGAAAGCGCAGCCTGCATGGGAACCTCGGTTCTCAGTATGGTTGGGATTTCCAGTGCAGGCAGCGTGCCATTAGGATTAATGGCACCCGCCCACGGGTCCACATTCCTCTTTGTGGGTGGTGCAGCTGCATATATTTTTGTGTGGATCCCCAGTGGCAACACCCGCACAGATGTGAACCTATCCTTACAGGATATAGTGGTGACATGGAGGTGAGCATGTAGGTGGGCTGTAGGCAACTGCCAACAAGGGAAATGTATTATGTTGGTGAGCTGTCTAGTCTGTCCATGTTAGGGAAGGGTTAATGCTAGTCCCCCCCCCCCCCTTTTTTTTTTTTTTGCAGGGCTCTGCCCTCCTTTCTGTGTCATATAGATAGGGGGAAGGCTCTGCCCAGGCAAGCTCCAACTGCATGGCAAGAGAAGCTTGAGGCTCACAGAGGAAGATGTAACCCTTTACAGCCAGCATCATCCTCCTGAAGGAAGAGAGGAGCCTGCATGTAGTCCCACAAAAGACTGGAGCACTACCTTCCATGGACTTTAACCTTCATAAGGTATACCTGGGCAGCCACAATCAGATTAGTTAGTGGGGGAATCATTGGACTGTGTTTTGTACTTGTGCTGTGATGCTGTAGAACACATTCAGCAAAGTTTAACTGCCTGGTCTGAAGTTACTGAAGGGGTAAGTTGGGTCTGGCATATCCAAAAGAACCAGGGTCTGTAAAGCACTGCAGGGGTATGCATTAACACTACTTAAACAGGATTAACTCAGCAAGTCAAGGAAGAGGAAAGCTGTTGCTAAGAGTGCTAAAAACATGTTCCAGACACAAAGCAACCCGTCGTTCGACGTGGTACCTGGTAAGGTGGCAGGTCCTCCAGTAATTAGGGGGGTTACTACTTTGGCTCCCTCCTGAATGGCCTGTCTCCCATAGGAACCGCGAGCAGGTCAGCATTACTGAGACCCATGACCTGGTCACATGGTATGGGAGCAAGAAGAGTTAAACATGTACATGCATGGGGTCCGTGCTGGTGTGCAGTGAGACACCGTTCTGCTACTGGAAGTGAGGTAACAGAGCTACTGGGCTGTCTCTTTGCTGGATGAGCTGTCTCTTTGCTGGAAGGGCTGTCTCTTTGCTGGAGGGACTGTCTCTTTGCTGGGGGGGGCTTTCTATTTGCTGGACGGACTGTTTCTTTACTGGAGGGGCTGTCTCTTTGCTGGAGGGGATGTCTCTTTGCTGGATGGCCTGTCTCTTTGCTGGATGGCTGTCTCTTTGCTGGACTTGGCTGTTTCTTTGCTGGATGGGCTGTCTCTTTGCTGGATGGCTGTCTCTTTGCTGGACTGGGCTGTCTCTTTGCCAAGTTGGGTCCAGCAAGGAGACAGCCCAGTCCAAGAAGGGACATCCCTGTCTAGCAAAGAGACATCCCAATCCAGCAAAGAAACAGCCCAGTCCAAGAAGGGACATCCCTGTCCAGCAAAGAGACATCCTGTCTTTGCTATATGGGGATGTCTCTTTGCTGGATGGGCTGTCTCTTTGCTGAACGGTCTGTCTCTTTGCTGGACTGGGCTGTCTCTTTGTCCAGTTGGGTCCAACAAAGAGACATCCCAATCCAGCAAAGAGACAGCCAAATCCAAGAAGGAACATCCCCATCCAGCAAACAGACATCCCTGTGCAGCAAAGAGACATCCCAATCCAACAAAGAGACAGCCAAGTCCAAGAAGGAACATCCCCATTTAGCAAAGAGACATCCCTGTCCAGCAAAGAGACATTCCGTCTTTGCTATATGGGGATGTCTCTTTGCTGGATTGGACCATCTCTTTGAATATATAGGGGGCACTGTGATTAGATCTCTAGGGGCACTGTAATGTAAAGGGGCACTGTGATATAAAGGGGAAATTGGCTGCTCAGTCTAAAATGCCCAGGCCTATTTTTTGTCCCAGTCCAGGCCTGCCCATGTGCGCGGGTGTAGTAGGCCCCACCAAACAAGCAGAAGATGTCTCAGGATCAGAGCAATTTGTCCATATTGAACAAGCATCACAATCCAAAAAGGAAAAAAAAACAATGTACATGTAACGCTACCCCCTAGGGAGCAGCTGGATTTTGGGTCCCCCTTTATCCACACAGCCAGGCAACACGCATTTTTCCATCTTTCTCACACAGTAACCATTCCATGGGCTTGGGTTCTTTTAAGTTTTTTGGAGGGGAAACAACTTGGATGGGGATAAGGGAATATGGAACACCCAGCTTGTCTTGGCAGAACAATTTGAGGACAGACTTCCTTCTCTCTATACAGTACAGGAAAATGCAGATCATGGACCGTACTCCCTCCGGAATACCAGTCTCTAAGGGCCAATTCACACTACATGCAATTCAGTTGCTTTTTTTCTGCATCCAAAACGCACAGAAAATAGGTTATATGGTTATCAATATCATAGTTTACATCAGTGCTTGCAGTTCCAGTGCGTTCCAGTTGCATAAAAAAAAAGTAGAGCATGCTGCATTTTTTATGCACAGAACTGTACTGGAGCGCAGTAAAACGCATAAAAAAGGCATAAAAATGCACTGGAATGCACATGTCCCTATTTCAATTGAAGAAAAAGAGAGGGGAAAAAATTAATTGTAATGCATAAAAAACACACTGGAACGCATCAAAAATGCATATAAAATGCACTGGAATGCGACAGAAATGTGTCAAAAATGCTTTTTTGCCACGTTGCAGTGCGTTTTTTAAGCATTTTTTGCATTTCTATAGTGTGAATCGGCCTGTCAACCAGGGTTCCTCCAGAGGTTACCAGGGGTTCCTTGAGCAATGAGCAATGTCTGCTTCTCAGATAAGTTCCCACTGACACCATTGATCTTTTTATCTATCTGCAAGGGGGAATTCCTCCCAATAACAACAACATCTCACTAATGTATATTGAGTTGTCAATATAGTAATTTTTAGCAGGGGTTCCTCCAGACTGGAATGGTTTTTCAAGGATTCCTGTGTTTAAAAGGTTGAGAAAGGCTGCTCTAAAAAATCAGGAGCAAAGTTCCTCTTTTAGCAGCTCTATGTCCCCTGGGTGAAACTCCAAAAAATTCCCAATACTTGCCTTGTAAAGTGTCCCAGACACTGGGATTTAGACACTGTCCCAATGAAAGCATACTGGATATCAAATCTTGAACCCTTGTAGGCCCTGGTGGTGTAGATGTACTAACACTGTCCCTTGTATCCTGCTGATTAGGATATAACTGCTGTTCAGGCCTTCTGCTGTGCTAGTCTTCCCTTGTTAGACAGGGGTCTCCTGGATAATACTGTAGGGTAGTGAAGATCCCACTCTCTAGCTTCTTCCACAGCTCCAGTCTGGAGGCAGAACCCTCCTTCCCAGGGGTCCCCTCTCAGGCCTCACGACCCTCAGCACCCCTTCACTGACCAGGCTCCTCGTACGTAGTGGTGAACACATACGTAGGCCATGCCACATATGTAAACGGTGTTAAAACCACACACGTGAGGTATTGCAACGAACGTCAGAGCAAGAGCAATAATTCTCGCACTAGACCTCTTCTGTAACTTTACACTACTAACCTGTAGAATTTTTTAAAGCATCACCCATGGAAATTTTTAAGTACTGCAGTTTCACGCCATTCCACAAGTGTGCGCAATTTTAAAGCGTGACATGTTCAGTGTCTATTTACTCGCCACAACATCTTCTTTCATATTTTACAAAAAATTGGAGTATATATTGTGTGTTTTGTTTGTTTTTTTAATCAAAGTGTATTTTTTTCAAAAAAAAATATATTCATTTTTAAAAACTGCACATTTCAGTTTTCGGCCAAGTGCATTTTGAATTTTCGTTTTCGGTACCAGAATTTTCATTTCGGTGCACCACTAGTATATACACTGATTTTGATTTTACTATGAACACGTTTCATATCACATAGTCTAGCAGTTACCAATTACCGGTACTTGGGAGCTGGGTTCCATGATGACCAAACTGACCATATTTTATAAGGAGCTTTTCTGCTGCTCCTTTGGACTAGCAGTGTGAGGAGTAATGCAGCAATCTGGTGATTACTAAATCACTTCCTCTCTGTGTTACAGTGGCAAACAAAGATCAAGATCAAGGGGCAGTCCACCAAAGGACCAAGGTGTTCTCTACTCTTGGCGCCATCTTGGGAGAGCCTGCGTTTAATTGGGTATAGAGTTCTCCTGGGAATATGGTGGCCATCTTGGACACAGAGTGGTTATATATAGCCCTTGCTGTGCCCAAAGAGGCCATTTTATGCAGGGGAGTATGGAAAGCCCCCACCACTTCTTTGGGATACTCTGAACTTGGTCAAGAGCTAGTGAATTCTTTAGAGAACGTGGAAATCTGTGGTCACACATCAGAATGCTGACCAGCTGCTGGAGGGGTTACCAAATCTAGGGGATTTAATCTGTCTGGCAGCATGCCTCGCACAACTTCCTGTATGAAAGCTCCACATAATTGCTCCCCATTATGTTGTTTGTTATAGTTGCCTTGTTTTTCAGGAGAAAATACTATGTTGCTGATGATTACTATATATAAAACACTTCAAGGAGAAATGTTGTCTTCTATTCCCTTCTTACCTCTACCACACAGTAAGGACGTGCTACAAACCCCTGTCCCTGTCTCCCAATTGTTCTACTAGGTTTTCACCTTGTTGTCACATTGGGCTTCTAATGGAGACAAGAACTGGCCTTTTCAAAAACACATTACATGGTTCACTGTTAAGGACACCCAACCTGAGAAATGCAGTCATGGCTGTACACAGGACGTTGCTGTGGGGAAGCTTCAGGCGATCAGCAGCCCTGGAGCACAACAAAAGATAAAATAAAGTGAAAATATGTGTTTTATGGAAGAAAGACAAATTTTTTTTTGATACACAGTACATTAGCAAACTAAATGTTGTCCAGCTAGGGTTTACCTCTGCTTTCAATTTCCACTTCAGAAGATTTCTCTAAATGTTTATTTTAATCAGAGCATAGTACCCAGAGATGTACCTGTGAATATAATTATAAACATTGATCTGTAAAACAAATTCAGACCTTTTTAATAAGATGTAAAATCAATGAGCAATTACAGAAAGATTTAGAGGCTAATCTGACTTTGCTTGGGCCAATATAAGCATGCATATGTCATATTGCTGGAATCCTTGTGGAAGCTGGAAATCATTGCAGTAGTCTCTGCTACTACAGTGATCACTGCTGTCTTCCAGGTCCCATGCTGAGCGGCTGCCCTTCTGCATTATGAATACGGGGGGGCACTCGCTTGGCACAATCGCCATTCAAAGACTGGCTTGCATTGATCTCAATGAATGCAAGGTGGCCTTTGATTGAACTAGGTGGAGATCATGACATCACCACCTCTCCACCTTGCCTAATCAGGAAAAGTCTTGCATTCACTGAGAAAAAATGCAAGGCATTCTGTGAATGGCAATAAACTGGGTAATTTATCAGCACTCAATATAATACAACATACAATATATATCACAATAAGTCTCTACAGCAGCTGAAACATGAAGCATGATCCCTATGATTAGGGGAATGTATGCATATCTGTGTACATAATGAAACAAATACAATATGCTGCGCTATGATCAGGGGTAGACTGACCATTTGGAAACTCGGGCACTGCCTGAGGGCCCGAGGTCAGTAGGGGGCCCCATGAGATGCCCCTGGTAGCTTTTTCATAGGCTTTTTTGAGTTTGGGCAAGGACACAGGGGCCCCATGATCCCCTATTGCCCGGGGGACCCATGAGTTGTCAGTCCGCCCCTGGCTATGACAGTGCAAATAATGTGCAAATTATACAACAAACATGGACATCAGTCCTCCCAATATGAACCAATTTCACTAAAACAAATGTTAATAGTTAATAAACAGTGCACTTGTGTGCACATATTTAAAGTCCCAGTGTAAAACACATTCCACATTCACATCCCATGTGATACCATGTGATTCAGTGATCAATCTTCTTATCCGTAAAGATCTTTGTGTTGAGTGCTCCACTTAGTGCTCCCCCTTAAGAGCCTCACTCACCACAGGGTGTTGACCACCTGCATAGGTAGGTCAAACTGTGCGTTTGGTGCTTCAGCAAGTCCCTAAACCGATCAGCTTCCTGTATACTCTTGAAGCCTCTATCCACTGGTTTTGGACTCCATATATGAAAAGTACTCCAAACTATCCACAATACTCCTCCACCACCATAAAAAACAATCAAAAGAAAGCTTCCATAGCTTTCTCTGTCCTCCTTCACAGAAACAGATGTGGAGCTAACAAACTACGCCCTACGCGTTTCGTCATCAGGAGTGGTCCGCGGGGTTTGCTAGAGCCACATCTGTTTCCGAAGGTGGACAGAGGAAACGCAGTGTCCTAGGATTTTTTTGAAGTGCTATACATATTCTTACATCTAAGTGCAATTTTAAGAATTTTATATTTAATAAAAATAGTATCACGCTATGAAAGCTTTCTTTTAATTGTTTTTTACGATGGTGGAGGTGTATTTTGGATGGTTTGGAGTGCTTTTTATATATGGAGTCCAAAACTAGTGGATAGAGGCTTCAAGAGTATACGGGAAGCTGATATTTGCCCACAAGTGCACTGTTTATTAGCTATTAACATTTGTTTTACTGAAATTGGTTCATGATGGGAGAACTGCTGTCCATGATTGTTGCATAATTTGCATATTATTTGCACTATCATAGCACAGCATATTGTATTTGTTTATATACACATGGCACATAGATATGCATACATCCCCCTAATCATAGGGATGCACAGAGTCCTTGGGGAGGAAGGGTGCACATAAGTTATACTATGTTTTATATGGTAATAAGCACGTATTTATTTATTTGTCCATTCATGTGTGGGCCACAATCAGGACTGGAGTGTGGCACAGACCGCAACATTTAGCATTCATATAATCACAAGTGGCAGCGCAGTATTTATAAACATTCTTATTCGCACATCTGTGGTACTGCTAGCAACAGTAAGTTCAAGTAACACGTCTACCTTCAGTCCACTGCGCAGATTCTATTTGTACACACACTAGACTGAGCATGTGCAGAGTAACTCTTAGAGCTTGTACTATCAGCAGATGGATTGGGGACAGTTTGAAGAAGGGGAGGATCAGAGAAGACAGGATCAAACAGGCTATTTACACAATGTGGAGGAATAACCCCTTAGGTTCCACAGTGAGTATAACAAGCATGCTTTACTGCATATACAGACTGATTTTACTGTTGTGGGTTAGTTAACACTTTAATCAGGAGTCTTTAAAGTGGTTGTAAAGGCTCAAGGTTTTTTTTTTTTGTGCAGTAGTGCCCCCAGCCCCCTCAATATTTACCTGAGCCCCATCGCGATCCAGCGATGTGAATGACAGCCTCATCTGTCCCAGGTCTTTGCCTCCTCATTGGCTAAGACAGCAAGCAGGAGCCATTGGCTCCCGCTGCTGTCAATCACATCCAGTCAACCAATGAGGAGAGAGGGGGTGGGGCCAAGCCATGGCTCCATGTGTGAATGTACACACGGAGCAGAGGGTGCCCCCATAGCAAGCTGCTTGCTGTGGGGGTACCCAATAAGAGGGAAGGGCCAAGAGAGCCTGCAGGGGACCTGAGAAGAGGAGCATCCAGGTTGCTCTATGCAAAACCCCTGCATACAGCAGGTAAATATAGACATGTTTGTTATTTTAAAAATAAATAAATAAATGAACCTTTAGAATAGTTTTAAACTATAAGTAATTATAATTTTTTTTTATAGTTTTGGATATAGTTTTGGATAGAGTGAAGAGAAATTAGAATATCTGTCAGGTTTTTATTGCTGTCTGTGCCTTCATTAGGGAGCTTCAGCCTCTCTATTTGTCCTGTTTACCATTATCATTGAAAGTGAAAGTAAAAGAAAATCCTAAATTTTGGGTTGTCCTCAAAAAGTAATAGAGGGGAAATGTTCCAATGAGAACACTGGTTCTGGTGACCTGGGGGTCCCCAAGGAATTCCCTTAATTGGCATGGATTTCCTCTCACTTCCTGTTTGACGATGGGAGAGGAAGTGAAGGGAAATCTCTGTAATGGGATACAGATGGCGAAAAAAGGTGTTATAACCCTCCCTTGCTCTATCCAAAGTAAAAAAAAAATGCCTATAGTTCTAGAAATAAGTAACAAGAAAGAAAACCATATAGTGCAGTATGCCCAAATATATATATATATGTATCTTTTAACAGGTATGTTATCGTACACATATATATAGATAGATAGATAGATAGATAGATAGATAGATAGATAGATAGATAGATAGATAGATAGATAGATAGATAGATAGATAGACACATAGATACATGGCATGCAACACCACGTTTATCCTTTTCACTCCCTCGTGCCTATATACTCTTACCAGATGCACTATCCTTCAATTACATATCATAAAATTTCATCTTCCTACAGTGATAAATACCTCCAGCAATCAGGTCCTTGTCGTATTTGTGATCCAAAAATAAATCAAACATTTTTTAATAGTGTGATAAAGTCTCAAAAATTAATAAAATAAATCATACAAATGTATAAATACATTTATTCTTAGCTAAATGTTCTAACCAAGGCATCCCTGCTTGTCCAAATACACGTGCATCAAATCTTACATGCCAGATGTACCTTACCAAAGCAATTGCCTGCATATCACAGTGACAGATATCACACAGTAAACATTCTCCTTCTTCTCCAAAGCTTCTTTCCAGTATTTCCACCAATAAATACCACATGAAAACATAAAAAGTGACAATAGTGCAGCAAATTCCCACAAAGACATTTTTTTCTACAACCAGATGCTCACATATACATGGAAATACAGAGAGACCAGATTCCAAGATGACGGAAGGGATACTTCTGGTAAATGGTGCCAATGCCAAGCTGGCAGCACCCTTTAGTTACTATGCAGCAGGACCCAGAAGACTGTAGGGATCACTATAGTAGCACTCACTACATTGATTTCCAGCTTCCACAGGGATCAGTCAGGTATGGCATATGCACACTGACACTGATCCAAGCTGGACCAATGTGTCCGCGCTATAAAATACTACCTGGAATTCAATATTTAGAAAAACCTGATCAACTATCCTATATAACTGCATTGTGCCGACTTTCATGGCACTTTGCACTGATTTACTGAGAGATGTAAGGTTATATTTTAGATTTTATAGCCTCTTTATGACAGATTCCAGATATGTTCCTATTACTTTCCATAGGTCTTGCTTCCATCCCCTCCCACAAACCTGCATCGTGAGATAACCACCTCATTATATTCCTTCAGGCCATGTGTCATATGGAAAAAATAACAGCACTTAATGTTACACTCGTAGATGTTCCTAATAGCCTCGGATCTATTAAATAGAAATTACTCAGGAAACAGTAAAAATAGCCAACAGAACTGCCAAATCTCTGTGGCCTTCAACAGTTTACATCTCCGCATTACTGCTTGTAATTGTATATTTTTATACCCACAAAGGAAGTAAAGAATAAACTGACACCACCACACATATTCTAAACTTCTTATGATATCTATAAACTATTTTACAGGAAAAATGATAACTTAGGAGGAGGTTGATGGGTTCTGAAATACCATCACAGGGTAGGCAATTAAAGTGTAACACCAGCCCCAGCCATTTTTGTTGTTGTTGGATAGAGTAAGGGATGGTAGGGCCTCTGCCTGGATTTGTCACTGTAAAGGTCTTGAGTTTTTGTGCCTGTGACCACACATGAGGTGAGGGGTTGTCTCCCTAATGAGAGAAGCCTGTGGTAAAAAAATAAAATGCCTTCCATTGCTAAAATTCTTCTTAAAGTGGAGTTCCACTCACTCTGTAAAAAAATAAAAGTCAGCAGCTACTAAAACTATAGCTGCTGACATTTAAAAAAAACAGCTACTCACCTATCCCACGGTGCCCCAGCCACAGCCCATTTTACTGGCCATCCTGTAT
The DNA here is from genome assembly GCF_062004578.1 of Staurois parvus. Taxonomy (NCBI): domain Eukaryota; kingdom Metazoa; phylum Chordata; class Amphibia; order Anura; family Ranidae; genus Staurois; species Staurois parvus. The sequence continues at coordinate 7,172,841 of NW_028319124.1, read as the reverse complement.
TCCAGGTGCCGGCATCTTCGGTGTGGGCACCCGGCTGTGACAGCTTGCAGCTTCACAGCCGGGTGCCCACTGTGCATGTGCTTCCTGAATGGCCCCGTCGTCTTCTGGGACCTGTCAAGTGTCCCACAAGACTACGGGGAGGGAGGGTAGAAGGACAACTTCCACTTCCGATCGCCTAGACAATCGCAGCGGAAGTGGGAGCGGGTACCTGTCAATTTTGGGTACCCGCTCCCCAAAGGTGCCAATCCTTAATGGGGAGCGGGGGACCAATCTTTAAAGCGGAACTTCCCCTTTTGGGTGGAACTTCACTTTAAATGGCTTGTTACTTGGCTGTCATTCTAACCCTTTTAAAGCGGAATGACCTTGTATGAGGTCTATGCGACCCCTCATCTAAAGGCTCTCTCTCTCTACTATCTACAGTATGCCTGTTTTTTAGAAGGGCATGCACCTTGTTCCCACAAATATACTGTATGTCCAAATGGGAAAATAATCTAGGAGGGTCACTGGAGCAGGAGGTCTGGACGCAAATCTGGGAAACCATGGCTTACTGCTCTAGTACTACCCCAGCCATAGAATCTATTTATAAATTTCTATTGCGCTGGTATATGGTTCCCCAGAGATTGGCCACATTTAACCCTACGTTGTCTGATAAATGCTTCCAGGTTTGTCAGGCGGTGGGCATTCTTCTACCCATCTGGTGGGAATGCCCCAGAATTAAACCCTTTTGAATGGGAGTATATCAACTGGTGTACACTTTGTTAAGTAAAGGTATACATACTCTAAGTTGCCGAAATAAGCATTTTGAAATCGTAACCACTTTAATACCGGGCACTTTCACCCCCTTCCTGCCCAGGCCAATTTTCAGTGCTGTCGCATTTTTACTGACAATTGCACAGGCATGCAACACTGTACCCATATGAAATTTGTATCATTTTTTTTTAGACAGATAGAGCTTTCTTTTGTTGATATTTAATCTCCTTTGTGTTTTTTTTTTATCAAAATGTTTAGCAAAAAAATAAAAGTTTTCTTTTTTGTTTCTGTTATAAAATATTGCAAATACGATTTTTTCTTCTTCACTGGGGCTTCTTAGAGAGGTTACAAGGTTTCCTTTTTATCTTCTACACATTTTCATGTATCATTTAGAGCTCTGCGGTCATAATTTGGATGAGCTGAACCCATTTTCATCCCAGTATGAGGATCGCTTTTGAACAATTGCATCTGTTTAACTATTACTGTTTCCTCTATGGATACTACTCTGGATAATGATATACAGATATGTGGGGCAGCACAGTGACTAAGTGGTTAGCACTTTTGCTTGGCAGCCCCAAGGTCATCATTTTGAATCCCAACCACCAGAATACCTGCACAGAATTTGCATGTTCTCCCTGTGCCTGTGTGGGATTTCTCTAGGTACCCCGGTTTCCTGCCACACTCCAAAGACATGGTGGTAGGTTAACTGATGTCTAAATTAGCCCTAGTATGTATGAATGTGAGATAACGACGTTAGTTTGTGAGCTCCTTGAGGGCAGGGACTGATGTGAATGTACTGTACAATATATGTGTAAAGCACTGTGGAAATTGATGGCTCTATATAAATACCTGTAATAAATACATAGTATACCAAGTAGATTTATTCTACCATTTCATGATATGCTATATGGTAATGCCTTTTTTTTGTACTGCTAAAACGTAATAAAATTTTCAAAAAGAAAACGCTATTTATTCCATTTTTAAAATTCAAAGCACACTCACCCATCCATGTCTCCATGCTTTATTTTGGTGAGAAATCACTTTAAACTTTAATAACTTTAATGTTGATTGAGAGAGTAAAGTTCCACTTTAAAGTGGATGTTCCGCTTTAAGGACTGGGGGTCAGGGGGGGAGCTGGTACCCGAATTTGACAGGTCTTTTGGGACACGTGACAGGTCCCAGAGCACTACAGGACCATTCATGAGGCGCAGCGCTACACGCATGCGCAGTGGGTACCCGGCTGTGAAGCTGCAAGCTATCACAGCCGGGTGCCCACACTGAACATGCCGGCCTACTGGAATACAGGATGGCCAGTGAAACGGGCTGCGGGGTAAACACCACGGGACCAAGGGACAGGTGAGGGGCTGTTTTTTAAAAGTCAACAGCTACAGTTTTTGTAGCTGCTGACTTTTATTTTTTGACAGCGTGAGTGGAACTCCGCTTTAAGTCAGAGCTTTGAGTGACTGACAAGGGGACAAGTAGTTATTCAATGAGTAGGATTAAAAGTTGTCACAATGATGATTTCTCTTACTGCAGTTGTAAAGCAGACCTAGAAATATGAATGCTGCTATTGCAAGAACAACTTAATAGAAGAGGGGTGTATCGATCGGCGTGGTATACCTGTGACGCGGAATGGTGTCACATGGTCTCTGTGTGGAGCCTCTCATGACCTTGCCCTAAGAATCCATGACACTGTTATACAGGTCACATGTGATTGAGGCAATTAAAACCTCTCTCCCCTGTGCGTACTATCCCTGGCGGCCTGGGGTTTTGATCTCTGGTGCTGGCCACATTTTGGTTCTGTCTCTGACCCCCTATGCCTTCCGACACAATATGGGAGATTGCTGTTATCAGATCCAGTTTTGATGTTCCGATTGGCTATCTTCATATTGAACCCCTAAATAAGCCTAAGGGTAAAACACATTGGGATTCTGTACCCCCCCCCCTTCCCAAAATGTGCATATATATTGCATCATGATAATTGTGATCATATTACATGATGATATAAGATAGGTGGGGTGGTGCTGCTGGGATTTTGCACCCCTGAGATCTATATGTACATCTGCACTATTGTTTACATTGATCCTGTAACCACATTATATGATGATATTAGTGAGGTTGGGAGGTGCTTTTTTGGGGGGTATTGTGCAACTAATGATGGTCTGGTCATTTTAACTCTATCATGTGAGTTTGAGGGATGTTGTTACCCCAAAATACCTTTTTTAAGAATGAAGTTTTGTAATAAAATTGACCAATTTTAAAATTATGTGTTTGTTTCAATTCTTCTGAGAGAAGGTATCAGCACCATTAAAATCCCTGATTCTGTTTTTTGTAGATGTTCTTGCATCTGTTTTGGTGATGTGGTGACTGTATTACCAACTGGACCTATGTTATAATTTGCATGAATGTTGCCATTGCTGACCACCTTCTTGTATGGTGCTAGTTGTCTGGCTTTGATCCTGATCCACTCACGTCATTTCTTTCTAGGTCACTGACCCAAAACAGAACACCAAAGTCAAAGAAAAGCCCTAATCTGTATGTTCATTCCAATTTAATGTCTCAAAGTAGTGAAGCAAGAAGGTCAGCATAACAGCCAGGTAGCTTGTATTTTCACAGGAAGATAGTTCAATAATGGCTGACTTTTTCTCTCATAGTAGATTTAAAGGATAACTACTTTACTTTTCAGCATCTAAATCCTAACCCCCAACCCCCATTCCACCTACACCCCATGGTACACAAGTCATATTAGCATGCGACCCAGTCCATGAACTGCAGCCTAAGCCATGTGGTGCTCCAGATTTTTTCCAAACCTGGTGAGCCATTCAGTGTTTTCCATTTCAGCAAACGTTTCCATATGTAGTATTCCACCCCAGTATGCTTCGGATGCCTGTAATTTGCCCTCGTGTTCTGTGCAGGCTTCTGTGAAAATCACTGAGCCAATTAAATACGCAGGGTGAGAAGAATTCTTGGAAGTTCTTTACAGAAACAGAACGCATTGCCTTAATTGCAAGAATATACATTTTGAACTTGGCTGTTATCAAAGAAATAAAGCAGGCTGCAGATTTAAATGGAAAGGGAATTTATTAACTTTAACTCTGGAATTTATTAACTAAACTCTGGTTTAAAAAAAATATATATTTTTCAGTATGTATTATTAACTCAAACCAGTGCCTTCTATTGCTCTCAGCCTCCATCAAAACTCCAAATTCCTTTTTTGTTGTTGCTGTTTCATGAGAAATAGATTACAGGGCCATTAAGTAGTGGATGTGAAGGGATTATTTTTGGAGAATAAGAGTATTGTTAAATGTCACTTTAAATTACAGATTGGGTTAGGTAGTGATTAGGGATGAGCCGAACTACCCTAGGTTTGGTTCAAGCAGGGTTCAGCAAATGTCAATGGAGTTTGGATGCTAAACCCAAACCTGAAATTAATTTGAGCTGAATCTGTCAAGTGAAAAATGTCCATTTACTGAGCTAATAGGCAAGGCAATGCAAAAAAAAAAAAAATTTTTTTTTTTAATTCTTAAGGATTTGCTATGTAGCTTTTGGGACCTTTAGAGGGGATTTGTGTGATTTTTTTTTTTTTTCTGCTTCTTACTATGTATTTTGCTGATCACATGTAGATACTTGTGGTCGGCATTTTCTGTAAGTATACATTAGTAATCTTTATTTAGACTAACCTGACATCATTTAGGAGTTTCAACATCTGCAGTCAGAATTCGGCCCCCCCAGTGAATGCATGCTATGCTCACACTACCTCAATAGCATATATTCCTGAAATTCAGCTGTGTATTGGGCAAATCAGACATGAGCGACTGCCACGATACTCAGACATTAACTATAGCTGATTGGCTGCAATCAGTGTTTGGCCAATTTTTTTCTACCTGGCTCCTCTGATTTCTCGATCAAAGTTTGCCAGTGTCCATTTACAACTGCCTATCTCTGGGGTCCGATCCGCTAAAAAAACGGAAAGAGATTCGTCCTCTTCTGTTTCGGCAGATCAGATTGGAAGGTAGACGGGTGTAAATTGACAGCAGAGTCCATTTACACCTGGCCGCCCATAGAGCAGATCAGTCTCTGTCTGTGTCCGCTCTGCAATGGATGTGTCATCCGCCAACGCTGCATCAGTCAATAGGGGAGCTGTGAGTGGATCCCCCGCTGACCAGAGTTTAATCTGCACAGAACCTGGCCCATGTGAAAGTGGCCTAAGACTGCTTTTACACTGATCTGTTTTTCTTCTGCTTTTGCACTAAAAAAAGCAGAAGAAAAACATGTGACCATGTAATCCTATGGAACTCTTCACACTGATCCATTGTGGGTTTGCTGAGTTTTTTAAAATTCTGCTAGCTGCATTTTTGGTACAGGTTTGGTGGGGCAAAAAAACGCACCTCCCCACTGAAATTAAAAAAAAAAGGCAAAATAAGGCTAAGGTAATCCTGTTAAGGAACCTTATAAAGGTATCTATAGCCAACCTGATTGAATGATTTGGGTATGGCTTGGATAATGCGTGTCAGTGACTTAGAGCACACAGAGGTTTTTGCAAAATCCCCAAGGTAGAAACCTAGATCCTTGAAGATTTGTGAAATGTAGAAGTAAGGATGAATAGTATAGCATGTGAGACGTTCATCCAGGTTCTGGCAAGAGAATGATCTGCTCCAGGACACACCAGTACCTCTCCATCTGTCATTTTCAGAGATACATTTACCTGGCTATGTCGTTAGAGCTCTGTAGCTTAAATCTTAATAATACTATGACATAACTGTTTTCTCTATAGTTCATATCTTTTATATACACTTCACTTCTGTCTAGACATGACTCGAATTTACCTTCAAACCTCTCTCCACCCCTACAGCATGCCCCAACATTCAAATTCCTTTTTTTCTTTAGTGAAAAACAACTTTTATTACCACCTTGTAAATTTTTTGCAAGGGCAGCTGATAGTTCTTACTATCGCAGGCACATCCCCCAGAACTACATCTCCCAAAAGCCCTTATCCTACACACAGTGCATGGGCAGGCATTTTTGGAGTCAAAGCAGCCTTATTTTGTTGAGAAAGAAATCAATGTATATGGGCCTGTTCACACTGGAACTTGCGTGTTCCCATGCATTCTGGTTTTGGCAGCCCATTCATGTGAGTAGGCTGCCAAACACACAGGAACGCAGAAGAAGTAGTGTAAGCACTACTTTTACAGTTTGGACTGCATCAAACTGCATGGTACCACAATACCATGCAGTTTGGTGTCCACAAACGTGCAGAGTTTGCAAGATGTGTTTTGGGTGCCATTCAAAACTAATGGCACCCACGTGCGTCTCGCTATGACAGCTCATTCACATACGGTGCAGGAGACAAGCACAGAATACACCATTCCCGCACTGCATTCCAGTATGAGCCCACACTTTATGTGGATAAGGTCAGAGAGCTGTGGATATGCATGGAGTTCTGTAGTCCAGCAGAGGAAAACGTTTGCAGGGCTGACAACACTGCTTGTGATTTCAGTGCTACAGAGAGTTGTCAACCAACAGCAGGGAGTTAGGAGCTGACTGGATCTTTGGCAGAATTGACATTTTGTTTTAAATTGCAGCATCATTGGAAGGGATTAAACATAGGAAAATGTGCATGTATTGCAGAGATGCACTGCATTTTCCTTTCCTCAGGCATGAACTTTACAATATACAGTATATCTGTTCTTTATTTTCTAGGTGAAGAGGTATATGTATAGCCGGTACACTGAAAGGAAAGCTTCTTTGGTACTAGATTAAAAGAACAGTGGTAAGCCACTCTACAAATTGATGTGCCAATTGCACTACAAAATATGCATGGTAGGAGTCATTTAGGCTGCTAATTAGGCTCTTTTCAGGTCATTATACATATAATACAGCAGTGGGTTCCAAAGCCAATACACTTCTTATCTTCTGTGTGTACATTTAAACTTTCCTCCCTCCAGGCCTGACTTTTCCACCCCCCTCTACAGCTCTCAATCCATCTTGGTCTTTTGAAGATCCCTTTCCTTAGCTCCACTCTGGCCCCAGGCTAGCTAATTATTAGCATGGTGAGATAGCCTTTTCTCATGCAAAGAAAACTCACTCCTGTCCTGGGGTGACATGCCATTATCTTTACTCAACACCAAAATGCCTATTCTCCTATTTCATGTTTGTGAGTTAGTCCAAGGAAATTTTCAATGTGGGATGAATCAGTGTTTGTATGAATATTTCCTCTATTTACGAGTGCAGATCATCTCCATGGAAGTACCCCTTGGAGACACAGGAGGAGACGTGTCAGTCTGAACTATTTTTCTGAAGTTAACCATCTACAGTTGTAACACTGCAAAGACATATGTACGAAGAGTACTCTAGATTTAGGATGATCATTGCTGATACAGCCAGGTATGAGTGATGAACATTGTGTCTGGCCATTGGTAGTGATTGGATGTACAGGTAGACAGGTCACTAAGCAGGACAAAGACCTGCAGGTTTGGCTTCACTGATCTTGCAGTGTTTTTTTATGGTTGAACTGGATGAATTTTTGTCTTTTTTAGGTCAGACTAACTATGTAACTATACAGTGTGTGTGGAAAGGGGGACAGGCAGTAAAGAAAGGTTGAATTCGTTTTCAATTGTCATTTGGTGGCGGTGTGATTGTTCAATATATGTGAAATTCTGCCCAATCTGGCCAAATGTGACCAGAAAGTCCAATTGTCCTTTCATGCTTCTAGTTAATTATGCTTATTATTATTATTATACAGTATTTATAAAGCGCCAATAGTTTGCTCAGCGCTGTACATTACATAACAGAAACTCGTGCAACTTGTGGGTGGGGCTTACTGCGCTCATGTGGGGACCTGGAGATAGCGCTAGTTAGTGCCTCCAAAGGGGGGCCGAGGCTGCCATTTAACGCAAGGTTGGCATTAAGGCAGCACAACTTAAAATCGATGCTTCTCCATAGAAAACATAATGAACTTCTTACAGTTTGTTGCACAGTTCTTTCACTCATTACACTTTGCACTATGGATAACAGTTCGATATACTTCATAACTCTTCTCTCACTTTAGCTGTGCAGCACTTCTGACCTGGTACCGCTGAGATTCTACTCCACTTGGACTCCACTAGCCCAGTTAGCTTTCACCTCACTCCCAGTGATAATGATTCATATATAACACTTGAATACTAGAAAGCTAAACATGCTGTACATGACCCATGCTTAGGCCTCACTCCATTTTCTGTGACTTCCAGGCTGGGTCCCTAGGAAGCCCCGTGCTGTGATGCACTGAGGCTCTGATTGGTAGGGAAGGAGCCTAAGCACAGAAGCTCCTTCACTGCCTGGGCCTCCATCACCTTTGCCAAGTCACCGCTTCCCGACCGGCTTGCTGCTTATGCACTCGACACTAGTACTGTAGCCATTAGCAATGGCAATATAGCCACCTCTAAATAGATTCACTGCACATTAGACATTTGTAGTGCATCTTATTTATCTCTTCTTGTCCCCTAACAAGCCCTGTTCTTGGTGATACACTATACATGCATTGCACCCTTTTTAGAATGCCAAAATGTGACATCAGACCAGGCCAAGTTAAATATTAATAAACATTCTTTAGTGAAGCTGTTGAAATATAACAAATGAACATTTCACACAATATCTTCAATACACATGTGCCCCTGATTGCCCCATGAAGTAATCATACCCTAACTAGGTGAGAAAGTCCTTTTAAATCCAAAGTATGCGTCCATATTCCTGGAACACCAACAGGGCTCCCACAGGGGGTGGTCAAGTGCAAGAAGAATGGGGAGACCTGGAACTGTACGTCTGGCCTTCTTACTAACTATGGCACCCCAGAGAGGTGGTTCACTCCTTTTTTATGTGTCTGCCCCAGTAGAGGGTGTTACGTTCCCAAAAAGCTCAGAAAACTTGGCCAGCTGTGTTAACCCGTACCTTCCAGGAAGTACCACCTCAGCAGAACAAGCAGAAATAAACACTGTAATATTCTAAAACAGAAATCTAAACACAGACATCTACTGAAAAACAGCAGAACATTGTAGTAAAACATCTATGACTATCTATGATTTTTCTTCTGGCTATGGTTTCTCCTAAATTCTGTCTGCCACTTCAGCTGTCATGATTTCATACACAAGAACAAATGTCAAAACTCTGAAGGCACAGTTTCTTTGTACATGAAGCAAAGCAAACGTAATGAAGGGGTACGGATGTACCCTGTTGTAGTTCCCCTGTCCTCCCACTAAATGCCATTGTAGGAGACCGTAAGACAGAGGATGGGCTCCTTAAGGATTAAAAGAGTGTCTGACCTAAGGACATCTCCTATATAGTTCAACCAGACAAATTCTATACCCAACATGTAGGCAGGAGGCTTAGTAAGCTTGCTTTCCTTTTGGGGAGAATTGGGGGGGCAGCCAGTCAGGCTTGCTATGCTGTTGAGGATTCATGATTGGAAGTACTGTGATGCCATTGGGGGATGACAGGACATAGGCAGATACCTCCTGGAGTGGTGAGATCTTGCTGCAATCTTTCTGCAAGATTGTAACAGAATGATCTGGCTGTAAATAAATTATATTTTATTTAGTAAAGCAAACGACCTAAGATATCTATGGTGTGGACATTCTGTTATTCCTGAACAGCTACATGGGATAGTCTTCTATAAATGGATTGGTGCTTTGTGGGCTGGATTTGGGTTTAGTGCCTGAACTGGGGGGCTATTGCCTAAACAGCAGTAGTTACACTGATTAGGGAATGTATCCTCCTATAGGCAACGTATTTTGCGTACCTGGCCGGCCCCATGTAGTGTACCCCAGAGGGTAGGATGTATAGAGTCAACTTGGTCAGAGTTAGCCTTACACATTACTTAGCATGCATGGGATTAAAGCAGACAGTGTACTCCATGCAAGGTCCCCTTCATTACCAAAAGCCCCTCACTCAGAATAAATAAACACAATGAAAAAACCTGTGGGGGGGAAAAAGTTAGCTAAAATGCTTACCTTACCCACAGCTTCTGTGCTGCAGCGGGTGACATCACCATCTTTCAGGCTATAGTCCGTACCCCAAATCTTGAACAATGATGCTACAGCACAGTGCAGGAGTAGCTTCTCGGGAGATTTGGACTACTTGACATCACTCTTTGCTAAGTTCCCTTGTGAAAACACAGGGATAAATTATCACCCCTGGATGATTAATACATCAACCTTTTTTGAAGCATTTTGAGACGGGGAATTGGGGCCTAGCTATAAATAAGCAGACAGTGATAATTTAGTGCAAGGTCCGCGTTAACATGAGAAAAATGTATTAGATGCTAGGTCCATATCAACTAATAGATTAGCACAGAAAGACTCTATGCATATTGTCAAGGCCTATACATTTTTCTCTCTTGCCTGGTGGGTATGTTCCTCAATGGCTGCCATATTTCTCTGCCCCTTCTGTGCCTTACAAACTCTTGTCAGCCTCCGGGGTGACAAAAGGGTAGCTGTGCTTTTTAAATATCAGCTCTGTGGAATGCAGAGAATTCTATAGCAGGTCAGGGCAGGAAGCAAGCATCCCAGCTTTAAGGGAAAGACTCCGTTACCACTAACCCTTTCAGCTAACAGTCATGTTCTGGTGATAATAATCATTGTCCTTCTGGTATAGTAATATATGTAGCAACTGTCTGAGCTAACAGCGAATCATTCTCGCGCCTTGTGCAATTTAATTCCTGCATTCCATACATGTCTGGCTCCATATTTTGTATTAAATAAACAAGACGCCAACAGCTGCAAAACAAATTCTGTGGGTGGCACTTTATTATGCGATGATGGTTCTGATCAAGTTTATAATCGCCTTCTATGTAAAAATGTCTCATATGTTCTATCGCTATTCTCTGCCACATCCATATGATGCAATCGCTATTCTCTGCCACATCCAAAAATTGGTTTCAGCATCTTTCACGGAGAACTACAGGCAAGACAAACAATCAGCAATAAATATGTAAAGTGAATAGCGGCTTATTTGTTTCTGCTTTTTTCCCAAATGCACTGCTCAGAATGAAAATATGTTTTATAAATTGTGGGGCCCGTATCAACATGAAGCTTGTGTGCAAAGCTATACTGCCCCTGTACTTTCATTCATTAAATAAATTCAACTACTCTAAATATACCTCCAGTCAAATAAACCTCACCTACATATAGAGAAAAAGGAGATTTTTTTATGTTCAAGAAAATTTTATCTAAGCAGCTCAGTGAGTGAAATAGTATTTGGGCAGAGTTGACACCTGTGCGGCAAAATCAACGTTGCCAAAATTACTCATCTCCAATGTCCAAATTGCAATGTGTTGGATTTCGGGTACATTCACCTGAATTATGGCTTTTAAATCAATACAATTTTTTTTAAAACACATTGCAACATTTTCTAACGTGCATGTCAACCCACATTAACACATGCATAGCAAAGGGAATGATGGCCAAGTATTGGAGGTGACAGGAGGTGCCGAAAATAAAAGACTGGGTGGATAGGGTGGATCAAATATGTAAAATGGAGGAACTTTATCATTTGAATGAAGTTAAGATGGAGAGTCATCATACAAGATGGAACAAATGGGAGGAATTCAAAGTCAAGGCTAGCCTTAGAGGTTATGGGGGATTAACATAGAATAATATGGAAACACATTTTGCTCTTCTTTTATAGGGATTACGATCTCCAGAAATAAACAGGAAAATGCAGAGCAGAAGGGGTTAGGGATTGGATGGGGGGATGGGTGGTATATAGGCTGGGGGAGGGGGAGGGGGGGACGAAAGGGATGAAATGATAAAAGTTTTGATAATATGCTAAGGTTTTAATGAGTATGTTTGTATAACTTGTTTATCTGAAAAAAATGTATAATATTTAAATGAAAAAAACACACACATGCATTTAGTGTAAATGACCCCCAACAGTGTTTTGGAAGCAGTCATTTTGGCTACACACACTGTGTACTGTACATACAACATAAATATACATATTGTGTATATAAAGAGTATGTGTGTGTGTATATATATATATATATATACACTGTATATTGTACGTGGCCAGAGAGGCTATACAAGTACTAAAATACATTTGATATGCAGCATTGGACCTGGGTACCTGTGGCCCATTAGAGGAAGCAAGAAAATGGGCCAACACCTACCATCAAGTTACATGTGCAAGCGTGAAAACTGGGTGAAACTGACCATATACATTGTTTGAGGCCCCATTCACACCTGAATGTAGAGTTTTTGTGCATTTTTTCACGCGTTTTTATGCGCATTTGCAAACATTTATGAGCGATTTGTTCAGGCGTTTTTAGAGTTCTGGGTTTTTTTTATTAGCCAATAGAAAAAAAATTTCATCTGTGACATCCATTGTTGTCATGTTTGGCCATGTCAGAAAAACGATTGCGCAAAAAAATGCGCTAAAGTGCATGAAAATGCCCGTTTTCATTTATTTTATTTTTTTTTACAATGAAAATGCATCAAAATTGCATCAATCTGCCCAAAAGGAGCTCCAAAACTTTTTTGAGCTTCAGACATTCTTCTTCAGGTGACTTGGAGTGGAGATATGAACCATCTCTATAGATTAATATTGACTTTTTTCCTCCCTGAGTGTTTTGGAGCTTGGAGCTTCGCGCTACGAAAAGCTCAGGTGTGAATGGGGCTCAACAGTGATGGCGGTATGGATAAGGACTTGGGTTTTTTTCTCAAAAAAGTTTACATGTGTTTTTTCAGTAGCTGGATTGTCAACCCTACTGACAACCTGCTGTTACTATTCACAACAAAATACAGAAGATTGTCATTGACATCTCACATGTAACAAAACATTGCGAGATCTCTAATGCGATAAAAGCCTCACAAAGACTGCTTGCTTGAAACAAAAGCCTGTCAGTGGTTGCTCACATGTAACAACAGACTGGTAGAGATTACTTGCTTGTAAGAAAAGATTGCAACAAATTACTAAAGATTGTCTAAGGCCATAGACGGCTCGAAAACCGCGCATTTTTTCGAACGATGAACGAAAAGTCAGTCGTTCGTTAAACCGACGTTACCACCAACGATTACAAAAATTGGCCGACCAAGTCATAAAGTTCACCCCATATAACAGCCAAAACTTCTGTTCCTTCCAGGTCACGGCTCATGCGCATATTTGTTTTCGTTAAAAAGATTGTACGATTTGGCCATCATTGCCGCGAAAATCGGTCGTTTTCCACAAATTTTCCAACATGACCGATGATCCAAAAGTGAAGACTGTGATTGGATGAAAGAGCAGCCGGGAACTTCCGTCAAAGGAAGGACTGAGAGGCACTGCAAAGGAGGAGGCAGGTTGTTTATTTCCTACTGATGGATGAGAAACCCACCAGGCACCAGGCAAAGTGAGATTTTAGCGTGTCATAATCCCACAGGCCCCACAACCCTCAAGGGTCTGCTTTGTGTACACCAATTGCCCTTGCAAACCCAGATATTGCCTTGTAAAAGTAGTGATCACGTCATCACTGTGCTGCACACAGCCTTTGCAGAGAGCAGAGCTGTGGGAGGGGTCCATCAGGTCCACCCATTACAAGCTACCTGCAGAAAGCTACAGGAGGGGCAGATGCAAGACCAGTCACTCTGCACAAGAGAAGAAAGCATCAGTGACTGGTCTTAATACAGAAAGCTCCTACATAGAGGCAAAGTTTCGTACTACAGTACTGTACAGACCTGGATAAAATACACAAAGTACACCAATATTCCAGTATAAATACACAGGTATTTCTTGTATTCAGACATTATTTGTTTATCTCAGAGTTCAGCAATAAGAGTCTTTTCTTGCAGACAGCTGTTATTAAACATTCTTTTTGAACCAAGAGAATCATTTTAAAGTGAGCATTTTGCTTTGTTCTCAGCTAAGTTTAGGTTCACTTTAACCACTTGCCTACCAGACACTTATACCCTCTTATTTACCAGGCCAATTTTCAGCTTTCAGCGCTGCCGCACTTTGATTGACAATTGCGCGGTCATGCAACATTGTACCCATATGAAATTTTGATCATTTTTTTCTCACAAATAGAGCTTTCTTTTGGTGGTATTTAATCGCCACTGGGCACTTTACTTTTTGCGCTATAAATACAAAAAGTGCAAAAAATTTGAAAAAAAAAAAAAGTTTCTTTGTTTCTATTATAAAATTTTTCAAACAGGTATTTTTTCTCCTTCACTGATGTGCGTTGATGAGGCAGCACTGATGGGCACTGATAGGCGGCACTGATGGGCACTGATAGGCAGCACTAAAGGGCACTGATAGGCAATACTAATAAGGTGGCACGGATAGGCGGCACTGATAGACAGCACTAATGAGGTGTCACGGATAGGCGGCACTAATATGCAGCACTGATAGGCGGCACTGATAGGTGACACTGATGATGGGTACTGATAGACGGCACTGACTGGCATCACTGCTGGGCACTGACTGGCGGCACTGACTGGCACAACCCCTGGGCACTGACTGGTGGCACTGACTGGCAGCACTGCTGGGCTGCACTGGTGGGTGGCACTGGTGGGGCAGCACTGGTGGGTGGGCACAGGTGGGTGGCACTGGTGGGCACAGGTGGGTGGGCACAGGTGGGTGGCACTGCTGGGCACAGGTAGGTGGCACTTCTGGGCACAGGTGTGTGACACTGCAGAGTGGCACAGGTGGGTGCACTGCTGGGCACAGGTGGGTGATCTGCTGGACACAGGTGGGCGGACACCAAAATATCAACACATGAAAATACTGATATCCAAATAGCCAGCAGTTTTCTTGGTCAGAAGCCCTGGTCTGCCAACCCTCAAACACCACACTGGGTCAATAATAAGGTGCAGAAGACAGACCAGGGGTGGTGATGGCAGTAGCTGCCCATAGTTTCATATCTGTGCGCTGCAGTGTTTGAGTGTTCTACAAGGAGTAGTACCTTGAGGTAGACCTAACCACAGAAATATGCTAAGTAATGTGTAACTTTAACACTTTTAGATATATACCTTTCAAAAAACCATGGAGCTTCTCATGATGATGCCTTTTTTTTTTCTTTTCAAAAGGCAATCACCGTGTATGTTGAGGAGCATGTAATCATGTTAATCCTGGTGTGTGGGCAGAAGTCTGCTTCCTCTAGGCCCAGAGTAGTGCTTCGTGGTAGCCAATATTTTCAAAAAGACCTCCAAGGATGGGAGAACCTTGCCGTACTCCAGTTCGCTAGGTGCTAAGGCCTAAGTACAAGATAGGTAATGCAGCAACAGCCTCACAGGGCAAAATCCCAAGAGAGACGAACATGTACCTGGAAGTGTTTAGATATTTAAAGCAGAACTAACAAATAATATTGTTTTTCATTTTGGATATAGAGAGGAAAGATAATAACCCTTGTGAGTTTTTTACATTTGTGTCTCATTGGAAAGATTTACTTTCACTTCCTGTCCCATAACCAAAACAGGAAGTGAGAAGAAATCCATCCAAACTGCGGGAATCCCTGGTTATCAATAGGGTCACCAGAACTTGTGTTCTCTATGGAAGACTCCCATCTATTTCTGTTATGGTGACAATTCAGCATTTTCTTTTACTTTCACTCTCGGCAATAGTGGTCAGCAGGACAAATATAGAGGGAGAATCTTCCTGATGGAGGTGCAGACAACAATAAAAACCCATAAACACCCATAATTTCCAGAAAATAGTGACCAACAAACTTTTATATGTGCAAAGAAATAGTCCTCTGTGAAAAAGATAAAGTATCTGCAGTCCCCTTTAAAGTAGACAAATTAATGAATCTCTTCTCTCTTCCATTAAAGAAGAACTCCAGGATAGGCAAAAATAAAATCACCCATTGGTACACCCACCTACACAAAATACTAAACAGTTAACAAAATTTTGAAAATCCTTACCATTTAGGAGAAAAGTCTAATTGAATGTTCATGACTTCATCTCTGTAATTCAAAAGATAACAGCATCTGCTCTGCCAAGGAGGAGGTGTAACAGCTGAGATTACATCATATCCTCTCCACTCTCTCTGCAGTAAAAGTAAAGTACAGTTCCCATCAAGCACAGGGAATTGTAGTGAATGTGGGTGTATACACTAGGCCTGCCTGTACATGGTGAATGTGTCTGAGAGTCTCGGTCCACCCACCACTGCAAGTAGGGATGAATTACATCACTACTTCCTGGAAAATGAACTACAGAAGGGATATGCCAAGACCAGTGGCTGGGGGAATAGGAGGCATAGCAGCCACCGATCTTACAAACAGAAAATCAAAGAGAATTAACAGCTTGACTTGAAAATGAATAAGCTATTTCAGAACAACTACTGAGTGAACCAGAAGATGGATGACATATTCAGCGAAGCTAGGAAATCAGCAACAAGGACATGTAAAGAAATGTTCTGCTTTAACACCACCAGTGTCACCTGTCAATAGAAATGAAAGATAAGATGCCAGTTTACCAAATAGAAATGACCCTCTTATTTAGAATGGTCAATAAGTGTTTAGTGCCCAAGCTCAGCAGCAACTCTCCACACAGGAGTGCTGTTTCGGTATAAAGCCCCTCAGATGAGTAGTATGCAGGGGTGGACTGACAACTCATGGGGCCCCCGGGCAATAGGGGATCATGGGGCCCCTGTGTCCTTGCCCAAACTCAAAAAAGCCTATGAAAAAGGTACCAGGGGCATCTCATGGGGCCCCCTACTGACCCTGGGCCCTCGGGCACTGCCCGAGTTTCCAAATGGTCAGTCCGCCCCTGGTAGTATGTATAGCCAAGCAAGCAAAATCATGAAAAAATAAGCTGGTAAACACTTCTCATAGAGTAGGCAACTCCAAACACCATTTAATAGATATAAAACCACACTTAAAAACATTAAAAAACATGCACATATCAGTATATACACCAAGCCGACAAAAACAGCATCCGGTTCACTTCAAGTGCGTGACGTAGCCTCTCCCGTCATTGCATACTTTATCTCTTTATTCCTTTGCACATATAAAAGTTTTTTGGTCACTATTTTTTTGACATTACAAGTGTTTATGTGTTTGATATTTGATTGTTATTAGAGAAACACTTAATTTTTGCATCGTTTTAATAGAGAGGATATTATTATTATTATTATTATACAGTATTTATATAGCACCAAAGGGTTTGCTCAGCGCTGTACAATAGCAAGGGGGACAGAACATGAGACAAGACAGAAACAATACAATACACGAGGGGTTCGAGGGCCCTGCTCTTTCCAGCTTACAATCTAGGAGATATCTTCTTTTGTATTTGCAGCTCGCAGTTCATTTAATTTATGTGCATTTTTGAGCAGTTTCCAATTTATACTATTAGGAATAAAAATCCAACAGGTGTTCTATGCCCTCTCCAGGTATTGAGGTCTATTCATACCAGCCGCCGTGTTACAACGCAGTGTGTGGTGCGATCCAGCTGATAACTGCAGTGCTGGTGAACTGATCACAGTACATCACACTGTTCACTTTTTTAAAAATAAACTTTACTGAAATGCCACACAGTGACATTTCAATAAATAATATTGGCTGCTGCATGGTGCAAGGCGGTACATAGCGTTTTATGGCCAGCTGTAATTTTTTCCACTGCACACCGCCCACACACCACAGCAATGCAATGGTGTGAACCAGGCACATAACAGGTGAGATTGCGCTGGAATAACCCCCAATGCAGTTCAGCCGCACCTGATGAACTGTGTTTACTATGCTTCATCTTGTGAATGAATAGGAAGCCACTCAGCACAGAGGAATTCCCTTCATTCACTGTCCAGTGCAGCTGAGGCTGCAGAGAAAGGGACTGGGCAATCTCTGTCCTTAGTCTCTGTTTAGACCACTGATATTTCACCAAAGCTCCAAACAGAGCTGAAAAAAAACTGTAGAAAATAATAAAAAATAATACTGTTAAAAATAATACTGTAAAAACTAAGTAAAAAAATAAAAAACTACTGACAATGTCCACTGCCCTTCTGATGCCGTCCTTTACTTTACTTACTGCCACCATCCTCTGCCCCACTAACACCAACCTCTGCCATACTGACACGTCCACCGCTCTACTGACACCATCCATTGCTCTACTGTCACTGTCCACTGCTCTGCTGACACCATCCATTGCTCTACTGACACTGTCCACTGCCCTGCTGATGCCATCCACTGTTTTATTTAACCATTCTCCTTTAAGCCCCTCCCACTGTTAGTGCTATTTGGGTACACCCACTATTAGCTGCAGCGCACTACCTGTGCCACATTACTACTCTCCTTGGGGTACCCAAAGGTGTTCCGGGTCTTTTAAAAAATTCTATAGTGTATACTACAAAAAAAAAATTGCTGTGCACAGGTAAAGTGTTTGGGATTGGTTTGAAAAAAGGTGACAACCAGGGGCGAACTGACCATTCGAGAACTCGGGCACTGCCTGAGGGCCCCATGAGATGCCCCTGGTACCTTTCATAGGCTTTGTTTGGGTGTGGTTTGAGTGTGGGTGAGGACACAGGGGTCCCATGATCCCCTAATGCCCGGGGGCCCCATGAGTTGTCAGTCCTCCCCTGGTGACAACCCCATATCTCTAGCACACCTTGATTATGAACACTTCAGCCGGCCATACATGGATCGAACTTTGGCCAGTTCAGCAGCGAGCAGATTAATTTTGATTCATGTATTGATTCACTTTGGTTGCACAGAAGTCAATCTAGTGATTGAACACCCTGTCGGGTTTCCCCCTGCTCAATCAGCTCTGCAGGCTAGAGCCAGTAGAGCTGATCAGTGTATTCATATGGCAGGGAAGTCTCCCTGCTGTCAGAATACATAAGCTCAGCGGTGTGGATGTGGGATTCACAACTTTTTTTTTGCTCAAGTTGCTGGTGGAACAAAAAGAAAATGACTCATCCATATGCTGCTTTACACAACAAGAGGCTAAGAAGATGTACTCTATGCTTAGAGAACATTAGAAGACATACAGCTAAGCTTACTAAAATTGTCTACAAAATGTCAAAAATAAAAAAAAGAGATTTTGGAAAAATACTACATCCCCACACAGCTAACAACGTGTGATCAGTGAAAGTCAGCCAGGAGTCAGAAGAAAGTGCTAGGAAAATTCTTCAGTGTAAAGCACAGTTCTTTCAAGTACAGTAAGTATGCCCTCTGCCCAGACTTCTAAGGAATTCATTGACGACTAAGTTTGCATTAAACATTTAGGAAAACACAGGTTTAGTTGTAAGTTTTTTCAGGTTTGGTGAAGCTTTAATATAGTGTTTTCTAAGTGACAAACCCAATTTAACAATTTTATTGATGTTAACGCTATAGACAATCTTTTTCACTAAAAAGGGAACATAAATATAGACATTCTAACACTCCATATAGACTTTCTCTGGTGTCAACTGTGAAACCTCAACTTTGCTTAAAAGAGGAAAAAAGGATTCTACTAAAACTTTATTGCACCTGGTTCTGTTCTGGAGATATTATAAACATTCTTCTATTGTTTAGAAGCCATCCATTCACATCTGACCCCTTGCTAATGTCTATAGTTAGTTTCAAATACACAGACAAGTCCTTATGAAATCAAAAAGCAGTTTTGAAGGCAGTTAATACAAAACTCCAGCCAAAAATAACAGGATAGAATGAATAACCTATTAGAGGTGACATAAAATCAGCTTTTGCTGAAATATTTGGATTCGATCCAAAGATTTCACACAAAGTACTTTTTGCTGCTGTTAGATGTCTTTAGAGCGATGTCCACCATTGTTCATCCCACTTCTTTTGAGCTCAGGTCTTCTTCGATATGCCCCAGCCTGTTACTGGACAAGGAAAAGGACATGCAGAACGGTGGTGAGCTCATATTTCTGCCACTCTGCTTTCTCCTCTATCAGCATGTTTCTTGTCAGCACATAAACCAGGTCAAATTGAAGTACTTACTGGTATTTCTAGCGTTACAGGATGGTTAAATTAGAAACAATGATGCAAAACAGGGTCAAATTGGCAAAGGGCTTTATTCAGGGTAAAGTGGCTGCAGAGCATAGTCTCTATAGGATTTCAAAGCAACAGAGAGTCAAGCTGAATCATTCTTTAGTAAAACAGTTCAGGACACATCTATGTGTGATCTTCATAGACACCATACCTCACAGTGACCTCCAGGGTAGCTCTGGTAACACAGGCAAAAGCTGGAGGGATCCAAGGCCCAAGAACAAAGTACCTTCCCACTGGAACAGCAGTACTCTGGTAGCAATGGTGGAAATGCTTCCCACAGTAGCTGGGTTTTCTGGAGAAGCACGCTATTAAGCTCCTGACTGATGTTGGTCCCTCTGAGCTGCTGAGAGAAGGAAGCACAGAAATTATCCCCAGATGTGTCTAGGAAAAGGAGCAGAAAAGTGGGTTAAGGGGCCCCGCTCCTGCATCTTAGAATGGTGAGTAAATGGGCACTCTGCTATACTCCACCCCACTTTAACTTACTGCACCTAGCAAATTTGTAGACCATTCAAATTTCCTATGTAATGTGTACAGGGGTTTCACAAAGTTAGATTTCTGGGAACACTTCAGGGGTTGAGTTTTGGTTCCATCTTCCAGGACAAAAGGTGACATGTCTCTGTCTTCAGGCGCATCAGTGCAGTGTAGACTGGCACACCTGGAATAGGCTGTTTTAGTACAGCTCCAGGGACTTCTACTCATGGTGTTCACCTTTTCAATCTAGCACTCTGTTCCTAAGTTCTAGAGTTGGATGTTTCCAATTCTCCTTGCTGCACCCATGGCTGGTCTTTATTGCAGTGTTTTGTAAACTTTTTTCAGTCAAGGCACCCTTTAAAATTATGCACAATCTTGAGGCACCAAACTAAATGTTTTATATAATGCAGCAACATCCACACATGTAGGAGACCCAATAATGGAGGTGATTTATCCTTCCAAAGCAAATACACTTTTAAACACTGTTAATGACTAGTATCCCAATGTTTCAGTTCTCCCTCACTCAGCTAATGTGACCCCAGTGCTGATGAAGAGGAGGGGAGAGGCAACCAAGGATGCTGTGCAGGCGCCCGATATCCTCCATATCAACTGATGACATCATTGGTTGTTAGGACGCCAGTGGCTAGAAGGCTGTAATGGTGCACAATGAAAACCTGTGGCTTTGTGTACCTAAAAGGCAGGCTTGATCTGCCCTCTGGCTTGTGTACAATGTTTGGGCAATTTTTAGACATTTTGCCAAGGCACCGCTGAAGAAACCTGAAGGCATCCCAGGGTGCCTGGCCACCCTGGTTGAACAGGCTACTTTAATGAACTGTTGGACATCAGACAGGTGTTATTTTTACTCTTGAATCCAGGAAGTTGTGTGTTCAAATTCAACTTCTGTGGGTACTGTGGCCCATAGGACTCTGTGCACCCTGAGAGTAGTCAAACTTAACATGGTAGGGTAAGCTGCCTGTCGAGGAATGTACTGTACAGACCACTTCAGCTTAGTAATGGATCCATTTCTTTTGTTTCTTAAAAGCTAAGCCTCTATTAATCTCTCACATGCCCCATTGCGTGGCCTGGGTTAGTATGTGACTTCTTAATACCTAGTGTGTTGTTGGAAAAACTTGCTTTCAAATCAGCTCTCCTGGTCTGAATGTATCTTTTGCAGACAGTCATAAAGAAGGCAGGAGTGCTTCCACAAGATCTGAGAGGGTCAGGTACTGCCATCGAAAACATAATAAACCACCATGATTAGAAAGTGATGGTATTAGTCTTCTCACATGTCAAGTGCACGAAAGTCAGTGGTCAGTACTTCCAGTGGAGCAGACATGTGCCAAGTCATAGGTGCAATTTGGTGCCTCTGCAGCCTTTGATACTGAACAGACTGCTCAGTGTTGGCAGACTTGCGCAATCAATTGGAACAGACCCTTGCACATGTCTGTTGAACTAGGTGAATAATTCCACATGGATTTTCTCTGCCATGGAGAGGGACCTGTTAGTTGGTGCAGTTAGCTTGCCTGCCACTAGATGGCTCTGTTTGTACTGTTGTACAGTAAGTGGAAAGTGGTAATTGGGTGCTAGCTCCCCTTTCAGAGAAAACCCTCCTCTAGTGATGTAATGGGTGGAGTTAGTGGCCATATAAATGCCAGGGTGGGAGGGCCAACTTTTAGATGGGGAGTGGGTGCCAAACACCCCAGAGCTGTCAAGATGTAGTCTCCTGCAGTGCTAACATAAAGAGCCCTATGCAGGGCTGAAGTATTTCACAATATGGCAGAAGGTAAACCAACTACAGGTTGGTAGCTGTTTCATTCAAGAAAAAGCAGGGCTGGGACTTGCACAGTTTGGTGCCAACACTTTCCCAATCGTAGTTTCACTTACACTCAGGTCCTTGATTAGTACAACCTGCCAGGTCACTGACAAGTCATGGGGAATTGTTTTTCTGCAGTACATCATATCTTCCTTCAGACCGAGATGGGACCACTCACTCAGAAGTTTTCTTCTGGTAATCTTTATCACCTCTGTTAGGTGGCAACCATTGGATCCTCTCTCTGTCTCTGAGTAGTTATACTCTTCCAGTACATGGATGAGTTTCACCCGAGGCATACTCAGACCTTCTACCAGTCGAGTCTGAACTTTCTCACTTTAGCTTATTCATTAACATGGATCTTGGATGGGGAGTCATTCCACTTTTCTACCCCACTGCTTGACTTTTCAAGTGGGGTGTTCTTCCCATGTGATGTACTAATGATTACAGAGCTGCATTAAAGTGTTATTAAACCTCCCATTTTAAAAATAGCATACAGCAGCATATATCTGCACTTACAATTTGTGGTGTTTGTCTCCTGTTTTTCCCCTGTCATCTCCGTGGAATTTACATTTAAAATTTCTCTTGCCTTTGCTTCTGTTAGGGTGGCTCAATTCCACTCCATTGCCCAAACATGCGCAGCATGTTTTTGGTGCAAAGGATGATGGAACATGTGTTCTCTCCCCATGCAGTCTTAGGGTTCTTGTTGATGTTTACAGTATGGTCCCTCCAAACCAAAAGTTCAAGAATGGCGCTTGGGATATGGATGAAGCAGTTTTAAGAATTTAAAAAGTAAGCCTTTACTTGAACATTTCTCTGCTGATTTCTCTATGCCTGATTATATCTGACTGCGTTTAATATACAGAATAAAATTCTTTCTAATTACCCCTGTTCACACTTGTACGCTCAGTCGGCCTTTGTTCCACACCCTGCTCTCAAAAAGTAGATGAGCTTTTCTTTGAGTGTATTCAAGCATTTTTGATCCCATATTCTTCAATGGGAATACTTGTAAACGCATGCTAGGTTCTACTGCACTCCTCCAGACCAAGAAACAATCTTCTGAAGCTTGATACATAAGCAAAAATGCCTGTAAATGCTGTAATACATCTGAAAAATGTCTGAAATAAAAAAAAGCTTCAAAATCAACAGGAATACATTCTGTTCAGGTGTGAAGCAGGCTAAGTGACAGGGAATGTATTTATAAAAAATAATGTGGTACAGGATGGACAAGTGATATTTTTATATTAAAAAAATTGGAGGGTATGCTGATGAAACTCTGTTGCTGCCAAGTAATACTACATCTACAAGCGGCAATGGACACCATATTGGGCAGAACAGTGTCTAAATGGTTAGCACTTCCACCTGACAAAACTAGGGTCGCTGGTTCAAATCCCAACCCTGGCACCACCTGCCTGGAGTTTGCATGTTCTCCCTGTGACTGTGGGTTTTCTCCGGGTACTTCGGTTTTTTCCCACACTCCAAAGACATGCTGGTAGGTTAATTGGCTCCTGTCTAAATTTGCTCTAGTATGTGTATGTATGAATGTGAGTTAGGGACTTTAGATTGTACACTACTTGAGGGTTAGGGACTGATGTGAATGTACAATATATGTATGTAAAGCGCTGTGTAAATTGACAGCGCTATATAAGTACCTGAAATAAATAAATATCAGTTTGGTGGGTGCAGGATGATGCAGTGGTAGTAAATACACAGAGTCCTATTACAGTTAGCAAACCTTATATTAAAGAAATGGCTCAAAGACACAAACAGCCCAGTAGGAAGGCACCCAGCTGGGAACATCCACAGTTCTATGCAATGATGTAGAGTGAAGCAGGTTCTGATGCACTAACGATGTCTGCCTCAGAGGGCAGAATGTGGTCTGGCTAGTCCAGGGGTGGGCAAACTTTTTGACTCGAGGGCCGCAATGGGTTCATATATTTGACCCGGGGGCCGGACTAGCTGCTGGCCGGCCCAGCCACTACCATGCCATCCATAGTAAGTATAGTAATATTCCCCCATAGTAAGCATAGTAATTAATCCCCCATATAGTAATTCATCCCCCATAGTAATTCATCCCCCCTAGTAATTCATCCCCCATATAGTAATTCATCCCCCATAGTAATTCATCCCCCATAGTAATTCATCCCCCATATAGTAATTCATCCCCCATAGTAATTCATCCCCCATATAGTAATTCATCCCCCCTATAGTAATTAATCCCCCATATAGTAATTCATCCCCCATAGTAATTCATCCCCCATAGTAATTCATCCCCCACATAGTAATTCATCCCCCATATAGTAATTCATCCCCCATAGTAATTCATCCCCCATATAGTAATTCATCCCCCCTATAGTAATTAATCTCCCATATAGTAATTCATCCCCCATAGTAATTCATCCCCCATATAGTAATTCATCCCCCATAGTAATTAATCCCCCATATAGTATTTCATCCCCCATAGTAATTCATCCCCCCTATAGTAATTCATCCCCCCTATAGTAATTCATTCCCCATATTGTGTCAATTCACTTACCTTTGCTCCGCGCGTTCCTCTCGCCGTGTTCCCACGCCGTTCCGGTCTTCAGGGCGGACTGTGAGAGGAGAGGAGTTTGTCACGCTGCCCCGCCTACATCCTGACAGCCAATGTTTGCCACGCTCCGCGGGCCGGATTAAAAAGTCCGCCGGGCCGTATACGGCCCGCGGGCCATAGTTTGCCCATTGCTGGGCTAGTCTAAGTCCAATGGGGAAGATTCCTAGGAAGGATAATGTGCTGCATCCTGTCCCTTGTCCCTACTCATATGGGAACCTTTCCCTTCCGCTATTCACTTTCCCCAATAGATAGGTAACCTGTCCCTACACTGTCCACTTGCAAAGTGCATGCCTAACCCAGGAGCCAGGGTCTTAAATAGACTGCCTGACCCAAGATGGCCACCAGAGTCACATGGGACAGTGACATCCAACCAGATTGCTTCCAAGTTACCCAGGAAACCATAGAGGAACAAGTTCCTCCTGACTTCCTCTAACTCTGCAATGCCACTGCAGTTTGAGCTCCACCTGTAGTGCAGAAAAAAGACTGCACCTGCTCTACAGGTGCAGGTGTATACTCAGCACTCACTCATTTTTGAGCAAAATCCACTTTTGAAATTATTAGAAGGTGATGAAACGCAGCCAGTGGCTCTATCATGCCCTATCGACATCATCCTCATGTTTAAATATTTGGGGATCCAGATTACTCCAAATCTTATGAATTTTTGTCAGCTTAATAAAGCCTCACTTCTTATCTAGTTTAGAGATAAGATTAAAATTCAGAACAAGCTAGTTGCAGTTGTAGGTAAAATTAATCTTATTACAACATATGAAAATCCACCATTTGAATGCTCATTTATAATAAGTGGCACAGGTTGGTATCATCCCAGAGTAATTATAGTACGGTATATCAAAGTTTGAGAGAAGAAAATGGGATTTTAAAGATACCTTACCAGTGACCAATTAGTAACATCAAAACACCAAGATAATAACAAATATACAATTTTCTTCATTATTATTATTATTATACAGGATTTATATAGCGCTTTACAATATAAGGGAGACAATACAATTACAATACATTTCAGTACAGAAGTAATAGGAAGGCCCTGTTTGTGGAGCTTACAATCTAAAGGAAGGGGGAGATGATACAAAAGGTGATAGCTGCAGGGGATGATCTGGCGGAGGTGATTCAAGTACAGTTCTTAGGTGGAGGTGGGGTAGGCTTCCCTGAAGAAGTGAGTTTTCATAGATCGCCTAAAGGCAGACAAGGTGGTGGCTGACCGGACATGCTATGGTAGGCAGTTCCAGAGGATGGGAGAGGCTCTGGAGAAGTCCTGGAGGCGAGCGTGGGAGGAGGTGATGAGGGAGCTAGAGAGGAAGATATCATGGGAGGAGCGGAGTGGGCGATTTGGGCGGTATCTGTGGATGAGGTTGGTGATGTAGCTAGGGGCAGCGTTGTGGATGGCTTTATAAGCTGTGGTTAGTATTTTGAATTTTATACGTTGGGTTAGTGGAAGCCAGTGGAGGGATTGGCAGAGGGGCAGCAGTCGCTGATCGGTTGGTAAGGTATATAAGTCTAGCAGCAGCATTCATAATAGACTGAAGGGGGGATAGCCTGTGTAATGGTAGACCAGTGAGGAGGGAGTTGCAGTAATCGAGGCGGGATATAACCAAGGCGTGGATATGCTGTTTTGTGGTGTCATTGGTCAGGAAGGGGCGGATTTTGGAAATGTTCCGGAGGTTGAGGCGGCAGGATTTAGCCAGTGAGTGGATGCGGGGCCCAAAGGAGAGGTCAGAGTCTAGGATTACGCCTAGCACCCTGGCATGAGGGGAAGGACCAATGGTTGTGATGTTGATCTTAATGGTAAAGTCATGAGTGGGGGATCGGGGAGGAGGAAATATTACAAGCTCAGTTTTTGAAAGATTGAGTTTAAGGTAGTGATGTGACATCCATGCTGATATGTCACTTAGTAGATTTGTGATGCGTGAGGAGATTGAGGGGGTGAGCTGGGGAGTGGAGAGATAGATCTGGGTGTCATCAGCATAGAGGTGGTATTGGAAACTATGGGAGGTTATATTATATTATTATTATATAATAATGTATAAAAAACATTATTAAAATAGTCATCATCAGAGAGATGTAACTAATCTACAGTAAACATATCAACTCTTGTCTACGCATCAGTAATTTTTTTCCTCTCTTAGGACATTGGCTGGAGCTGTTTTCATGTCCAATACATAAGAAGATTCTAATCTGGCAAAGATGCCAAAAGAGGAACAAAAATCTATACATAAAATCCCCAGCCAGGATACAAATTGCTCTGCCACAAGGACACACAGAGAGAAGGGCAGCAAAAGAGGACGAGGAAACAAAGTTCATGGACACAATTCCATTTAGCTCTTCACAAAATAATCCAAAACTGATCTTATAAAAGTTATTCTTATGCCACAACTACTTTATTATCTCCATAATACGCTGATGGTGATACTGTTAAAAATATTTAGGGTTGTAAACTCTGTCTTTCGCACCTTGGTATGGAACAATCGTGCACCTAGGATTAAATTGAAGCAATTACAGTGACCTAAGGATAGAGATGGCCTTGCCCTACCCAAGTAGAAGACAAAAATAGGTACACACCATCACTCCAGGCAGGCTAGTTAGACAATGAACCCTCCACAGTATCTCCAGGGTGCCAATTTGGTCTGCAGCCCTGTAAATCATGGAAAGAGAGAGAAGAGTAACAGCACTCCGGATAAGCAAAGGAAATCTTGAATGCATTATTCAGTCATATGACAATCCCAAAACAACAACAAAACAGCTCCAGCAAGGACAAAAGGATAACGCGTTTCACGCAGTCAGCACTTAATCATAACCAACTATTATTAAACACTGACTGACATGCCTTAACCTTTGGTCCCTGATGGAGATGTCATATGACAAAATAAAGCATTCAAGATTTCCTTCGCTTGTCAGGAGTACCATTACTCTTCTTTCTGTTGCCCTACACAGCCTTTGGCTTTATTACTTGGCAGAGCAGTTGCAGCATTTGGTAGGCTTATTGACTCAGTCCTCAGACCCAGATGACCCTACTCCTGGCCCCACAACTTGAATACTTCTTTTTTTTTTTTTTTTACACAAAATGCTAATTTCTGAAACCTTTACCAATGTGCAGTGGAAAAGGCACATAGGCCCTGTCACACAGGATCAGTGGGAAGAGGCTCTCATAATGACTCTCAAAAACTCCAAACACTAAATGTTGTGTACTGGGCATTCTGGAGAAAGTGGCGTCTTGTGATTGCTCTAGAGGCAATCTCGAGGGCATTATTTCAGGCCCAAAAATTCATACTGCAACACTGAAAGCTGGCCGATCCACCAGCACAGTGGCTTAATGGTTAGCATGTCTGCCTTGCAGTAAATAGGTCATGGGTTTGATTCCCGACCATGGCACCTTGTGCATGGAGTTTGCATGTTTTCCCTGTGCTTGCGTGGGTTCCTCCGGGTATTCCAGTTTCCTCTGGCACTCCAAAGACATGCTGGTAGGTGAATTGATTCCTTCCAAATTGGCCCTAGTATGTGTATGTATGAATGTGAGTTAGGGACCTTAGATTGTACACCCCTTGAGGGTCAGGGACTAATATGAATGTACAATATATATGTTAAGCGCTGTGTAAATTGACAGCGCTATATAAGTACCTGAAATAAATAAATAATAATAAAAGGAATAGATTATAAATGTAGGTGACACTCTTAGTTTTAAACATTATACTTACCAGCGAAGGGTTTGATCAGGTAAATTTGAAAACCATTGGGCATACTGGCAGGATACACCGGGTCTACTCGCATTGGAACCAGCAAGGCAAGACTTATTCAATGTCCTGCAGGTCTGTAAACCTGTTTACTGTTCAATAAAGTATTTTCCTGATAAAAAACAAAATCAGAGGATTTCTTGCTACTATTTGACACTTGAAAACATGGAAACACCCCAGAATAACAGGCATACAGTATATACGGTTTTTCAAATTCCTGTTGTGATTCTGTGTTTCTGTTGATATTTTGTTGCTGTTTTTTTGTTTTTTTTTTCTAAAAGGAGTTACAATTTGAAATGTACATCATCATTCATTACCAATTTGTATCCATAGAGCCTGAAGATGTTATGTGATTTTACACAGCAATTCATTCTCTATGCTGTCTTGACCTAAATTCTAGCCTGGAAAAAGAAACCGACATAGGACACAAAAAACAATTTATAGCACACTGCACGGCTACAAAGGTACAGCTAAAGAGGTCAAAGCAGGAGCAGTTTTGATTTTACTATTAAGTGCAGCCTGCTGATCAGCCCTTGATGAGACCCTGTGGAGCTCCTCTGGATGGAGGCGCTACAGAGACACTCTTGGACAACAGCAATATCAATCTGGAGAAAAGATAATGTTAGATAAATTGGCAGATTTAGAAAAACTTCACTAACAAATAAAGCTGAGCTCCAGCTAAAATATTTTTAAGCAGTTGTTAGACAAAAGAAAATCACAGTTGTCACTGCAAGAAGCGTTCCCATTGGCAGATGTTTCCCTTTACTCCTAATCTGGTGACAACTCAAAATCTGAGAATTTCCCTCACTTTCAGCCTTAATGACAATTGCAACAAGAACAAATAGAGAAAGCAAATCTCCTCACAGGGACTCAAGAAGCAGTAAAAATGGAGAATCTGAAAATGAAACATCACACCAAATGATAATTGTCCAGATACAAATGTATTCCAGAATAACATTAAAAAAAACTTTATCACAAAGCCAACATGTTTTATGGGTTAGAGAACACCCCCTTCACCAGGGCTACAAAACTGAATGCAGTGCTACCCCCAAAGGAGCCACTGAATTGTTTTGTGATTTCTCTGCACACCTGAATATGACACATCTCACTCACCCAGCACTTCCTGACACACCTTGAGGTATTGTAAAGATTTTGTTACATCAAGCATAACTTAAAAGAAGATAGTACTAGCAACTGTACTCATACAGATGTAGTGCCCTCTAGGTAGCTAGGCTTTGTTGTTTTTTCTAGACAGAGGCTGGGTAGCGGCCTGGGATGAGTCAGCCTGGGAGTGAGGCAGAAGTGCACCTCAGGACAGCCTGGTAGGCTTGCTATTAAGGGCACTCGGCAGGGAGGAGGAACCAGGGCAGCCGGCGGGTGGAGCTGCTCTGTGCAAAACCTTTTTAATTACAACCTTTAGAATCACTTTTTTAAAAAAAACCTTCTGCCTTTACAACCACTTTCGGTTTAACCCTGTCTATACCATAGAAGGATAATACAGTAGTAACAAAGGAAGAGGGTTATCAGCTATAGTCCAGTTATCAAGAAAAATACAGAAAGTGTATAAATTAATCAAATTAAAATATGGTCTCAATAATTATATATGTAATATAAAAGGTACCTGGTGCTGATGAGTTAATATGATTAGAAAATTACTATTAAAAAGATTCAAATTTGTGTCCATTACAGGAAATGCTAGAAGATATTATTAAGTTTTGAAAATAAATAGTAAAGAACAAAATCAATAAGCTCTTATTTCCTAGTACTGGATATATATATATATATATATATATATATATATATATAGATATAAATGGACTACAAAATATATATGAATATGCTGTAGGATTGCAAGTGCAATAAATAGCAATACAAGAGCATAAAAGTCAAGGTGTAATAGTAAGTAAACACAAACATTGTTTTAATTTCTTTTTCAAGTTTATGGGATATAATTGACTTCAAGTAATGTTAGAATTATTCCAAAAAAACTTGACAGAGTTGCTAACCCCTTGCCACTCCACCCAAAGCTAACCAAAAAACGTTTGGGGTTTAGATGCTCTTTTATTTTCATTGTTTCCATTATTTCTATCTGCCTTCCCAATTCCAAACATCTTCTAAATATCTCATGTGTGTTCTCTTTTGCCTCCATCCATAGCACAGGTGCAGCTAACACAATCCCCCAGGAGCATTGTGTACCATTGATTGGACTTAAAAGCTAAAAACTTCAAAAGTCTCACAAAGTAAAATGAAAACTTCTTTCATATGACACTGAGGACACCTGCCACATTCTTCATCTTTTGTATGGAAAGGCTGGGTGCACTTCATCCCCTTCATAAGAAGATGTCAGCAACAGAATATTCGAAGTGCGGTGAATTTCTAAAAAAAGATGAAAAGGAAGGCTGGGACTTGCGGATTATTTACAAATGTCTCCTAGTCACAAATCTAGGACTTTAAACTAAGCCAGACCTATGAGGACAATCATTTCCATTTACAGCATTGGAATGAGTAAGGTCGGCGTGGTATTCTTGGACCAGATCAGCAAGAGAATTCAGCACTGTGGACTCATCAATCACCTAACATGAATGGATCAATTTTTTCATCACTAATGACATGATTGAAGTATGTGTCAGGGAAAAAAAATTTAAATAAATATATATATACTGTATATATATATATATATAATATATATATATGCACTGCATATATGCAGTACATCTCTGTAATACATGCATATCTCCCATGATTATGTCTTTAAAGCTGAAATCCAGGATAAGTACATTCTGTCTACATACATGAGGCATGTGTATTCTTACTTGAATATTGATTGTGCTTTGTGTATTTCTGCCAGAACTATGCAATAATCCATACAACCATGGCTGGAGGTATACTATTTTATAGGGTGACTTGAGACCAGGGGCGGACTGACCATTTGGAAACTAGGGCACTGCCCGAGGGCCCGGGGTCAGTAGGGGGCCCCATGAGATGCCCCTGGTACCTTTTTCATAGGCTTTTTTGAGTTTGGGCAAGGACACAGGGGCCCCATGATCCCCTATTGCCCGGGGGCCCCATGAGTTGTCAGTCCGCCCCTGCTTGAGACTATACATGGTGCCAACATTCCAGTACTCAATACAAATAGAAAAAAGTGGGTGTAGGGGACTTATCACATATTACAAACAACCGAATAGATAACATTAACACAGCTAATAAATCCTCATGTACACGGGACGTTTTAATAATGCTGGTAACGTTAGCTGTGTAAAGTAATGTTAAAAACGTGAGTTTTTCAGCATTTTTGCATTAGTATTTAGTGGTGTTTTGCCATTTTTTTTGCGTTTGCGGTTTTTAGCATTTTTTTTTTACAGTGTTTTGCCATGTTTTTCAGCATTAGTGCATTTTTATAGCTAAAAAACTCCTCCAGAAACCCACTAGTTCTGGGTTTTCTTTCCAGCCAAAAACTCTGATTACATTCTATGTGTGCATGGACACATAGGATAATATGCTGGGGGAGTTTCCTGGCTATAGAAAACAACACCAAAAGCCAAAAACAGCCGCTGTAAAAACGTCCAGTGTGCATGTTATCAGTTTAAAATCATACAAAAAAGAAATGCTTAGGTTGAGTGATGAATCAGCACCCTCTATTAGGGCCGGTTCCCACCTCAGAAATGCAGTCCAGATGCATTCTGGATGCGTTTCTGCATTCACGTTTTTGACGTGTTTTTGGCGCATTCTGGTGCATTTTTGTATGCATTCTGGTGCATTTTTTATGTGTTTCGGTTCAGTGCCCCCCCTCATTTTCTTCACTTTAAATAGGGACATGTGCGTTCCAGTGCATTTTTTATGTGTTTTACCATGCTCCAGTATAGTTCTGTGCAGGAAAAATTCAGTCTGTTCTACTTTTTTTTCTGCAACTGGAACTGCAAGCACTGATGTGAACTTTGACTTTGACAACCATATAACCTACTTTCTGTGCGTTTTGTATGCAGAAAAAAAGCAACTGAAACGCATGTCGTGTGAACTGGCCCTTACTCTTAAAGTGGTTCTAAAGGCTGAAGGGTTTTTTAACCTTAATGCATTATCTGTATTAAGGTAAAAAACCTTCAGTAAGCAGCTCCCCCCAGCCCCCTTATACTTACGTGAGCCCGATCTCAATCTAGTGATGTTCACAAGAGCAGAGGCTCTCCCCGTTCCCTCCCTCCTCCTCTTTGGCTCATGCTACTGTCAATCATAGCCAGTTAGGAGGGAGTGGGGGGGGGGAGAACGGAGTCATGCTCTGTGTGTCTATGGACACACAGAGCCATCTCGGGAGTGAGCATATGCAAGTGGTCCTATAGCAAGCGGCTTAATATAGGGGCACACAGCTTGAGGGAGGAGCCAGGAGCACCGACAGGGGACCCAAGAAGAGGAGGATCGGGTCTGCTCTGTGCAAAACCATTGCACAGAGCAGGTAAATACAAAAAAAAGTTTTAATTATTTGAACATTTACAATTACTTTAAAGCTGCTGTGTTTACATACAATTCAATGTCAAAACACATTTGTCAAGATCTTCTTAACATACAGTAACATATATTGTGCCGAAATGCACAATGCATTTTAAGGCTTGCACTTCTTCAGCTGCTGGAGTGTGTGGCTCCAGACATGAAGTGGCTGAAAGAGGCTGGAATGGATCCGTAGAACTAAAATGAAAAAAAAGAAGGAAAAAAGTTAAAAAAATTGTATCTAAAAGAACAAAAAACTGGCAGTTGTTTATGATGCTCAGTGCTTTAGCGAGCTGAATGTCATCTATTCAGGCGTTATATCAATTTTAATTTTAAACTTCTAGTTCCTTTTCACAAATATATTCCTAAAGGTTCTTTCACTTGGGCTTTCTGATCAGGATGAAAACCTGCATGCATCCATTTACATTTGTCTAACTCTGAGTCTGTCCAGGTCTAGACAAAGAAGGACTACGTTCTTTTCCATTTTTCCAGACCTAAAATGTGAAGGATCGGAGGTAGATTGATTTAAATGGACACAAGACCACTTTCATTCAGCCACCCATAAATCCAACATGGGTCCGCAAAGATCTGCTGTCATATAGACAAAAACTGAATAGAGCGGATGTCACAAAAGTGACCTCTTTCCTGTTCTGCTGCAATTCAGCAGATCTGTTCACAGATCCCCCGCTCCGGGCAAGGTCTGTTTAATGGAACCCTTATACTGTACTGTTCCTTCTTACTCCTTCCTACTACCTCCCTTTAAAGACCTAACTACTTCCTACTCTGGTCTGCAGGAATTCTCCTGTGCTTCACCTATGCTATGGAATTCACTTCATGACAAATTCAGCTTTCCCCAATTTTTAAAGCTCCCAGTGATCCGTTAATTATAGATGTCTGCTTAATTTGAAAAACATCCAGTTATCCTATAATGTTGCATTGGACTTGGCAGTCTAACATGGTTACCTTTTCTTCCCTGTCTTACTACTTTTATCCTTGATGATTTACTAGTTATTTTTTTGTCTATGCTCTCCACTTCTGTCATTGCTATCCTGCCTTCTTTCTGTAACATCTGTCTGTTCAACTTTTCTTTTTTCTTTTTTTTTTAATGAACGCTTCCTTTGATTTTTCTGTTGTAATGTAATATAATGCACCACAAAAAATTCAAACGTATATCTCAGTTTAGCAAGCATGACATAATTGGGTATTGAGTGACATAGTTTTCTGAGACAGTTTTAATAAATGCTATAACATGCATGAGTTCTAATGTTTTATCTTTAACCACTTGAGCTCTGGAAGATTTTACCCCCTTCATGACCAAGTTATTTTTTGCTATGCTTCACTGTGCCAATTTACAGTGCCTTGAAAAAGTATTCATACCCCCTTGAAATTTTCCACATATTGTCATGTTACAACCAAAAACGTAAATATTTTATTGGGATTTTATGTGATTGACCAACACAAACTGACACATAATCGTGAAGTGGAAGGAAAATGATAAATGGTTTTCAAAATTTTTTACAAACAAATATCTGAAAAGTGTGGCATGTATTTGTATGCAGCCCCCCTGAGTCAATACTTTGAGGAACCACCTTTTGCTGCATCTACAGCTGCAAGTCATTTTGGGGATGTCTCTACCAGCTTTGCACATCTAGAAAGTGACATTTTTGCCCATTCTTCTTTGCAAAATATAGTAGCTCAAGCTCTGTCAGATTGGATGGAGAGCGTCTGTGAACAGCAGTTTTCAAGTCTTGCCACAGATTCTCAATTGGATTTAGGTCTGGACTTTGACTGGGCCATTCTAACACATGAATACGCTTTAATCTAAACCATTCCATTGTAGCTCTGGTTGTATTTTTAGGGTTGTTGTGCTGCTGAAAGGTGAACCTCTGCCCCAGTCTCAAGTCTTTTGCAGACTCTAACAGGTTTTCTGTATTTGGCTCCATCCATCTTCCCATCAACTCTGACCAGCTTCCCTGTCCCTGCTGAAGAAAAACATCCCCACAACATGATGCTGCCTCCGCCATGTTTCATGGTGAGGATGGTGTGTTCAGGGTGGTGTGCAGTGTTAGTTTTCCGCCACACACAGCATTTTGCTTTTAGACCAAAAAGTTCCATTTTGGTCTCATCTGACCAGAGCACCTTCTTCCACATGTTTGCTGTGTCCCCCACATGGCTTCTCACAAACTGCAAATGGGACTTCTTATGGTTTTCTTTTTGCCACTCTTCCATAAAGGCCAGATTTGTGGAGTGCAGGACTAATTGTTGTCATGTGGACAGATTCTCCCACCTGAGCTGTGGATCTCTGCAGCTCCTCCAGAGTTCCCATGGGCCTCTTGGCTGCATCTCTGATTAATGCTTTCCTTGCCCGGCCTGTCAGTTTAGGTGGATGGCCATGTCTTTATAGGTTTGCAGTTGTGCCATACTCTTTCCATTTTGAATATGGATTGAACAGTGCTCTGTGAGATGTTCAAAGCTTGGTACATTTTTTTTAAAACTTAACCCTGCTTTAAACCTCTCCACAACTTTATCCCTGACCTGCCTGGTGTATTCCTTGGCCTTCATGATGCTGTTTGTTCAGTAATGTTCTCTAACAAACCTCTGAGGGCTTCACAGAACACCTGTATTTATACTGAGATTAAATTACACACAGGTGGACTCTATTTACTAATAAGGGTGGAGCCTAAAGTGGATAATCCTATGCATTGTGTAAAAAGGCCGCTTTGATCCCATTTTCGCTGCTCCTCCTCTTGTTCAAATGTCCACGTCTTATCTCCTGATAAGACAGACTGAACCTGTAGCCATTCTGCACATGCTCAGTTTAGTGTGTAGTGCTAGAGAGGTTTTTTTTTTCTTGAGAAAGTA
The DNA here is from genome assembly GCF_062004578.1 of Staurois parvus. NCBI lineage: Eukaryota > Metazoa > Chordata > Amphibia > Anura > Ranidae > Staurois > Staurois parvus. The sequence continues at coordinate 7,137,201 of NW_028319124.1, read as the reverse complement.
CATGTGATCAGCACAGGGCCAATCAGCACTATCCAGACAGAGGTCAGGGGTTTTGCATCCTACAAGTTTTAACCAGTGCTCTGCTGGACACTGATAGAAGTTGCAAGACTGCTTATATACTGCTGATGAGAAAAGGTATTTTGCAGTTTATATTTATTAAAATAATTGCATTCCCATGTTCTGTGTACTGTGAAAGACCAGATATAGTGAATGCAGGGTCCTGGGTTTAGTAACACTTTAAAGTGGAAGGCAAGTCAAAACTAAGCCTACACCTGTTCCCACCCCTATTCTAAGCCTATATTAACTACCATGTGAAAGGAAAGAAGTCTATACTTACCTATTCTGAAGTTGCTGCGGTCCGGTCACATGACTTCTCCACTGGCATCTTCAATGAAGAGGAGAGATCACCGTCAGCGGGTACAGAGCCTGAGTGATGACATCGCCAATAGGCTTTCTATGAGGCATTGATTGTCATCTGTTCCTGCTCTACATAGAACCCAACCACATGACCGGACTGGATTGACTTCAGAATAGGTAAGTATAGACATCTTTCCTTTTACAGGGTAGATAGAATAGGCTAAGATTGGGGATGGGAGCAGGTTTAGGCTTAGTTAGGTTTTGGCTTGCCTTTTACTTTAAAAATATTTCTTTGGTGAGAATTTGAATTCATATATTAATTTCCACAAGCATGCAGGGAATCCAGGACGTTGTGGAAAGAGATGACCAGCAGACAGGCAGAAGGAGATTTTTTTAAGTAAGCTTTTTTTGGATTGTTATATATAACTGTTGTTTGTATTATTATTACAATGCTGATGGTATAAAATGAAAGTTTATTCTGTGACTATAGATTTCCTTTAAAGCTGAATGATAGTCATCCAGAAAACTATGTCAAATGTCATCCCCAGTTTGAACAAAGTGACTCTTGCTCTTTGTGAGGCAGGAGTCGTCTATCTGCAAAGGCCAGACAAACCCCTGCTGGAGTTGGAGCTAGACCTCACCAATAAGGAGATGCAGGCATCATCCTGGTACAACCACTTGAAGCCCAGTGACGTACCAGGTACAGGGGCGGACTAACCATTTGGAAACTCGGGCACTGCCCGAGGGCCCGGGGTCAGTAGGGGGCCCCATGAGATGCCCCTGGTACCTTTTTCATAGGCTTTTTTGAGTTTGGGCAAGGAGACAGGGGCCCCATGATCCCCTATTGCCCGGGGGCCCCATGAGTTGTCAGTCCGCCCCTGACCAGGTATGTGACTGGTTGGCAAGTGGTTACAATGACATTGATGTAATTGAGTAATTTGGTGTTCTATTCATATTTTGAAAGCTGAGTATGCCAATTGCAAACTCACTGTCTCTTAGACTGAAGTTTTGGAGCCTCGCAGGACCCCTTCATCAGGCATGTCTCACGAGCCTGATGAAGGGGGTCTTGTAAGGCTCCGAAACGTTGCTCTTGCTGCAACTATGTGATTGCTTACTAAAGCTTTGGATTGTACACAGCCGATCAGCAGGCTGGAGACTCTCAGTGTGCTGGTGACATTCTTCTCCTTTCAGTTCCAGCCGATGGTCACTGCAGCACCCGCTTATATACACAGCATTCTCCTAACATGTTGGAATTGTGCACTTGAGCTCTCAGTTCTCGAGTTCTCAGACTGAAGTGGCACAGCACAGAATAACGTGAGAAGAGTATGACATCCCACCTAGAATCACATGTTAGAAACTTGAAGCGTCAGGCTGAAGTTGATTACATAAACCTCACCTAGAAACCTGGATAGACATGTTCACCCAGGATAGTGTTTCCTGGATAGCTGTAGCAATTTGATTTAGCACATTGCCTGGAGTTGCTTTTTAATGAGCTGTGAATGACACTTGATTGTGGGTCACTCTGCTCAGGCGATGACAGGTAAAAGACTGCTAGAAATGTACATTTTCAAGGAAAAAAGCTTTTTTTGGAATGCACAGATAGAACAGGTAATATGAGGCCATCGATTTAAAAATATTTAAAAAAGGAATGCATACAGCATCTTACAGACTCCCTGCTGAATTACATCTGTAAAGTAAGAAGATTCAATAAAATTAGTTGGCGGTGAACTCTTTAGTTTGGAATCTGAAGTATAGTGTCTTTGTAGACCTGGCAATGTTCAACTTACTTCTTGGATGTACCCTGAGCAAAGCTATCAGTGATCCATCTGAAAGACTTCCAGAACTGTCTGTTCTTTGAACATTACATCTCCAATGTCAAAGAATGTGATTATAAGCAGAAGCAGTGTCTTCTGTATTCATCTGACACCTACTAGATGGGATCTCATTCCATATGTGGAAGGAGGAGGTGCTGTCTCATTCTATTACCCTAAAGTGTGACCTAATTTTTGTGTAGTCTTTACACTCATGTCATAATATGTATTTTACTTGTCTTCCAAAGTGAGCCTATTCTTTAATAAAACATCTAAAAAAATATTCGAGCTATATTTACAGTGAAACATAACATACAAGATAAACAGTCTACACTCTATCTCTGGTCACATCTTAAAAGCTGAAGTTTATTCTGCTTATATTTTGCCTTCCCTTCTTCCTCTTTTTCCCTCCCATCAACATGCTGATGACTAGTAGGACAGAAATATGGACATTGTAGACCCCATAGCAGCCCAAATTACAATATTAAACATAATTGCTCTAAACGTTTTGTGGTCTCCCCTAAAGAAGTGCAAGACCGCAAAACATATAGAACAATTATACAAGGATGGTGAAACCCCCATGTCTGAAATAAATCCTGAAAAAATGTCAAGGGATCAGGGGATGTTCCTCCTTCTATGACTAAGCATAGCTACATTAGGGTTATTGGTTTTAATTGCTTTTATAAATCATTTATTAAAAGGGTATGTTTTATACCGTAATTTGGGTTGTTGTGGTGCCTACAAAGTCTGTATTTCTGTCCTACTATTCACAGATCTGTTTGGCGGACGTGGCACTTAATTACAGTTGATGACTGTATGGTCCTCCATGATATCACCCAGTGGAGTTCCATTGTAAAATACCTTTTTGTAACATGCTAATGACATTTTAAAATAAAACATTTCTGTTTTTATTATATACCTTATTTTAGGTCCAGTGACATCATTACTGGGTCTCTCTGCAATGCCGACAGATCATGGATGATGGAAGGGGTTGGCAATACATAGCTTACTGAAAACATCACAGCCCTACACCAGTACTTTTCTTAAGAGCCCTCAGCCCTGATGCCAACAGGGGAATAGTCATGCAAAAATGTCAAGGTAGGTGCTGGTTTGAAGGAGTGGGCATTCCCAGGCAGACTGCATTTGAACTTATGCAGGCCATGAATGGGTTGAATTCTGAAGGAATTTTCTTTACAAAATCTTTTCTAAGAATTTTTGTTCGAATTTCGCACCATTAGTGGACCACATCAATGGACAATTTTTGAGCAACCATTGAATTTGAGTGATCGGGCATGTTGGACATTTTTTGAAAAATGAACAAATTTCTAATCAATGATGGGAGAATCGTGCATGAAATGTAATTGAAAAAGAAAAGAGTATGAGCTGTGACCTGGAAAGAAAAGAAAAATCTTGGCCATGAAAACTCTTTTCTGAAGCAACAGGAGGTGAAATTAAAGGCTTGGTTGGTTGAATTTTGAAATCAATCGTGGCACCATCGGATTACAAAATGCACAAAAATGCGTTGGGAATTCAACCCATGTTCAACCCAGCATTAGACTTGCCCTTCATGGCAGGATAAGCAGATAATACCTGGTAAAAAGATCTTGAAAATTAAAGTTGAATTCAATGTTTGTCACTTTAGTTCATTTAGGCCAAACTCTTTCCATTCCAGAATGATGTGTGTGCTGAAATGTATTGTAGTAGCATCAGCTATAGTAAGCGGTGCTGAGTTCCGGCAACAGTACAGGCAACTTCCTACTGTATCTACTGCTGGATATAGAATTAGGCTTTGTGCTTGTTCACGGCACATAAAAAGCTTTGTATTTTTATCAATGGATATAAGATGTCCTCTGATTAGCCAAAGTAGAAATCATAATGTCATCTTTCCACCTCAGCCAATCAGAAGAAGTTTTGTATTCATTTATAAAAATACAAGGCTTCTCCCAAATGGTGGAGAAGTCCCAACCACTGCTGCTGGAACTCAGTGCCACTTATTGTGTGTTGTTAATGCTACTACAGTCCATTACAGCACATATAGTGGCCACATCATTCTGTAATGGACCATTTGGCTCATTTGGGCCATCTCAGCTCAAAAGAACTATTTAAAATCACATTGAATCATGGTATTCTACTTCATTTTGAAATTACATTAACATTTTAAAGTTATATGAGATGTTTTCAATGTACTTTAAAGTGTTACTAAACCCCGGACTCTGCATGAACTATATCTGGTCTCCCACAGTCCACAGAACATGGAAATGCAATTATTTCAGTAAATATAAACTGCTAAATTTCTGCAGTATATAGCAGTCTTGTGACTTCTACCAGCGTCAGTGTGAGCACTGGTTAATCTTGTAGGAGACGTTTTCATTCTCCTCTGATTGTTCTATGAGACTGCATGACCCCTGACTCTCTGTCTGGACAGTGCTGATTGGCCCTGGCACCCTTCCCAAAAAAATAAAAACTCTCTAGCACTACAAACCCAGCTGAGCATATGCAGAGTGTCTCCTAGGGCTCTGTACTATCAGCAGATGGATTGGGGGACTGTGGAAGAAGGGAAGGATCAGAGAAGACAGGATCAAACAGTCTTTTTACACAATGTAGAGGATTAACCCCTTAGGTTCCACAGTGAGTATAACAAGCATGCTTTACTGCATATACAGACTGATTTTACTGTTGTGGGTTTAGTAACACTTTAAATGTATCACTTTCTACAAATTGTCTACATTGAAAACAATGATTCTATAGTAAATGTTAGTAATAATGAATAAAATATTTTACAGTCAACTAGTGCCTTGTTTGAGTTGCAAGAGCCTCAGAAATCCCCACAGAACACAATGGAATTTAGGGAAGATAAAAAAAACAATAAGTTATTTTAGTTTCTCATACAGTTCAATGACCAGTGTCTGCAGCGTCGCTCACAGTTGGCTGGCCTGCACACCCAAACAACTCCTAATTCACTGCATGCCACAGACTTTTTTTCTTGTCTTTTCTAGTAGGGTCAACATATGGGGGATTTCAAACACAAAAAGGCAGTATTTATTCATTTTAGGAAATAAAATATTTTCCATTAAAGAGAGAAAATGCATGAACACTGCAGTTTTCTCAGTCCCAACAAACTAATGCATGATGGGAGTAACCAAGTTGGTTCCTGCCTGAAATTTTACTATCTGAGTACAATGTCATATTGTTCTTAGTCCATTAAATATGAGGAAAAATGATAAACCAAGGCAATTTTAATATTTGCTGTTATGTGCAGTAATCTTATATCTGCACCTGCACTTATTATTGCAGAATGTAGATGGAGGCACAGGAACAGGGATCATAGAAGTCACAGTCGTAACGGGGTCTCAATCTCAAAGGAAGCCTCTATTAAAGCTGAATTCCAGGTAACAGCTATATAAACACATCAAATACATACAAAGGATTTGTAGCTCTTTTTGTGCAGATCTGAGATTTACACTGCTCAGCCACAGGGCGCTGTTAAGGCAGTACAGCCAGCCCTCCTGTGCCAGCCCAAGCCCCATCAGTTTAAAAGGGGGACCCGGGTACCTGCCAAGCAGGAAGGACAGATGTACAACCTTACTGCTGACAGTGATTATCTGGCCCCCCTACAGTGCTGCCAGCTTCGTCTCCTCTTAGGCAATCCATTTAAATATCTGCGTGCCCACCTCACCTCATGCTGTCCAGGCCCCCCTGTATGCCCTTTCCCCCGCAGCACTGACAGCTTCCTTCCTCTCCTCTCCTCTTCTGCCAGCAGCTGTAGGGCACAGGAGCATCGGATTCAGGATGGAGACGGGAGGGTTTGGTAATTATGTGCTGTTTACCCCTTCCTTTCCTTAATGAATACATTGTGCAACAGGTACCTGTCAGGTCCCATATGGAAGAAAAATATATTTGAAATATATTTTAAAACTTTTTTTCCAAATATATTTCAAATACTACAATTTTGGCCATATTCAATATATTTCAAAATATATTTATATATGACACCATGGATAACTACATTTGGCCTCAGTGGCTTTGGAGCTTGATCTGAAGGTTGGCACAGTAGAAGTGAAGCTTGGAATTTGGTGTCAGCAAGGGACTCAGGGCAGTCATCTGCTGTATTAGGAATGCTCTATTAAAGAAATGGTGTGACGTATTTTGGTCTGCAGCTAGGTGATGGTGCCCACTGCCCAACATGATGTACAAGGTAACAATGTGGAGTAAAGACAATGCCTTCCACAAACAGGTTGGGTACACCCTTGTATCCTGAGTAGGTGTGTTCAGGCTCTCAATAGGCCTTAAGCAGAGTTTTGACTAGCATAGCTCCATATAGAGAGCTGTTCCTCAGGATTACTTCAGGTCTGCTATCAAGTTATATGCCACATGCAATCATTAACTGCTCTGTAGCCCCTGAATAGTAAAAACTCTTACAAATCATAGAGATAGATTTTAGGCTAAAATGTTTTCAGCAAGTACAAAAAAATCCTGTTGATCTTGCTCAGAAATGCAGCGTCCTTATTATTTAATGTGAGCTGAATTGAAAGGACAATAATATTTTCATTCTGTAAATTACTAATTCCTTACCCACCAAGTACAGGCAGTCCCTGAGTTACAAACATCTGACTTACATCCGACTTACATACTTAAGAACGGAGGCAGCATGCTAGTCCTGGAAACCACTGGGCCACCATCTTGCTGCTTACTGCATGCTGCCACCTACCTTGCTGCCAACAAATGTCAACGAATCCAATAAAAAGTTATCATGAAATAATTTTTTTCATTCAGATGATATCACATGATACAATAGTAGTTCAGGCTCATGGGGAAATTAATTCACTTTTCAAATTTGTTCAATATATTCAGGTTCGGATAACGAATGGATCAGAGTTTTGTTGTTCCATTCATTAATTCAGATGCACGTGATGCCAGTCAATACTGTCCACTCAGCTCAAGTCATTTTTCTTGGTGATTGGACTAGTGCCCAAAATGATCGAATCCTTCTGATTCAAATCCGTCTAATTTGATAATATGTTGAATATATAGCAATCTTCAGGAAAAACTGCTAAATGTTTCTAATCCACCTGGACCAATGAATATGCAAAATGACTCCGAAAAATACAAAATTAACTTTGAAAAACTAATCAGGTTAACATAACAAATATGCTGAAACAAAATGCTTCAATGAATGAATGCATCCAAAAACATGCACTTATTTCTGCTCTCTTGAGACTCAGATTCAGTCGACAGCAGTCTAAAGTACGCTGTCAGCTGATGTCATAAAGCTGGTCCAGGCTCTGGGTCTATCCTGACAGTAATGGCTGGATCTGGCCAGAAGACTAACCAGCAGATGGCCCAGGTTCTCAGCACACCACTGAGATCCTGAGCCAGCCACTTCCACCTCCTGCACAACCCAGCTCTCCAGTGAGTACTGGAGGGGCAGACCATAGAGCCGGTGACTGATCACTGCTCTCTGCTTAGTGAAGACTGAGAACTGAGTGATCAATGGTCATATGATCACTCAGTTCTTGGTCTTAGAGATACCAATTGGAGCCATGCTGCAGCCACATAGATGAGTATATATGTTTGTTTTTTTAATATCCCACACTTCTGCCTTAAGGGCTGGTAAGCTGCTATATGTTTTTTATTTCAGGATACAAATTCAACATGAAGTGGATAATGTGGACTGCTGTACACTGCTTCAAAAAGGCAGGTGAAGCCACCAAGTTAGTAAAATCAGGTCTGTGGTCTTGGAATGAGGAATTGGGGAAGGGGGGTTTACATCGCTTTTTCCTGCCCATTTAGAGAATTTTTGGTCCTGTAATTTGACTGTGCTCTGTGTGGGCTACACCACACATCCTAAAAGAGACTGCTGATCTCCCGCTGCCTGTGCTTATTTGCAAGTATTGTCCCATTTGGGGTTTCAAAATTTCCTGAAAATTGAAAAGGGTCTTTATTACCAATCTATAAATGTTGCCTCAATTTACAGTTAGGCTGTTGTAGAGATGTTATCGTCGAATGTCAATTTTGGGTGCATTTGTTTTGTGCCTTCATCTCGGTGGTATAATCATCTTCTCATTTCATTTTCATAATATAAAACTTGCAATTAAAATCAGGCTCGTTACAGTCAACGTTAACATAAAAACCCAGTGGGTCACCATGTCTCGCAATATATCTTGCAAATCAGCAGATAAAAATAACAGAGTTGAGAACGTCACCGGTGCTGCTATCAGCATTTCCTACAGCTGTCGTGTAAACTGAAAATTACACTAATTTATTTATTCATTCACTGTAAGATTCTAAAAAGCAAAAGCCTTGGGGTGTACCACAGTACATTCCAGAAACAGGGTGCAGTTTGTACATAAGAGGATGTAGAATGTATTCATTGTCTTTATGAGAAGTATAAGAATGAAATATGAGAATTTTGTTTGGGGGAGGTGGGTGGGGGGGTTGATGAGATTTGGGAATTGAAAATAAATTAGGAATGAGAGTGTAATTGGAAACAAGAAGAAAAACATATCAGCAGCTGAAATGTAATGGCCACAGGCAAAATGTCCTTATTCTATAGCCACAATAAGATTTAATTTTATTACAGATTAAATGGGCAAAATCGATGTTTGCTGTGGGATATTGTATGTGGTATGAGTTTATAATTATCCCTATTTTGGATATCCAGGATTTATATTTAAAGAAGAATGCATTCTTGAATAAATTCTACATTTCCCATAAAAAAATGTTTTGTATGCCTTTTATAGTGGTTAAAGTGAAATTCCACTCACGCTGTCAAAAAATAAAAGTCAGCAGCTACAAAAACTGTAGCTGGTAACTTTTAAAATACAGCCACTTACCTGTCCCTCGGTCCCGCAGTGTGTCCCCTGCAGCCCGTTTTACTGGCTGTCTTCTCTCCCTGGGCAAAGGCATCTTCAGTGTGGGCACCCTGCTGTGATAGCTTGCAGCTGGGTACCCACTGTGCTTGCACAAGTAGCGCTGCGCTTCATGAATGTCTTGTAGTCTTCTGGGACCTCTCACATGTCCCAAAAGACTACGGGGAGGGAGGAAGCGAGGACACCTTCCACTTCCGGAGCAGAAATGGGAGCGGGTACCTGTCAAATTCGGGTATCCACTCCCCCCCCCGCCCCCCAAAGGTGCCAATCCTTAATGGTGAGCGGCGGACCAGTCTTTAAAGCGGAACTTCCCTTTTTGGGTGGTGCTCTGCTTTAAGGATGAGCAAAGGGACTTCAGTGAATGTAATTTTGCTGTCAGTAACTCTCTCATGGATCTGCTTAGGTGAACTTTTCTTGACAAAAAATGTATTTAGAGTGTTTTAGGGTGTATTTACAGTGACACTAAACTCTGGCTTTTTTTTTTTTTAATCTTGTATTCTTAACTCCAAAAAGTCCCTTCTATTGTTCTCAGCCTGCTTCACATTTCCAGATTTCCTTTTTGGCTGCTGTAATCTGATTTCCTGTTAGTGGGTGGCTACATTCATTCTCCATGGTCCCACTGTATTTAAGTATGTAGCCACCCTCTCTTACTCTCTCCCAAGATTGACTAGGACTATGGACTATGGGATTTGTAGTGTGCATAAACCAGCGCACATGACCCTAGGAGGTAGAAAAACACAGTAAGAAATTATTTCATGAGAGAAAGTTTACAGGGCCATTAAGAATTTGATGTATACAGATTATTTGTTGGAGAATCAGGATTTCATTTAGTGCCACTTTAAGGTAGTTTTGTTTATTACATTTAGGCCTCCTTCACACAGCAAATTATCGGCATGCAGCTGATTCCAGCAGCAAGAACCAGAAAATTATTCTATTAGATGTTTTAGCCCCTGCAAGGGCTTGGCTGTTGTTATCCCCTCATAAAACCAATAAAAATTATTGTAACAGAAGTGAATCGTGATATTAGCGGTCAGTGTAGAACTGACCTCTTACAATGGTGGTCAGTGTGGAAATGAACCCTTACATGGATGGTCAGTGATGAGGCCCCCTATACTGGTTGTTGCTATAAGCAGAAGATCCACCTTCTACTTCTTTCTTCTCTAGGAACCTCTGGCAACCCTTAGAGAAACCCCAAGGTTTAGGAAGGCTGCTTTAGAGTAGATTGGATGTCTGTATTCCCTGCCACATTCAGTGGTTCCTTCTGCTGTCCCTTTGTGACAGAGGGGCCAGCAGACAGGTCCACAAAGTGGGCAGGAAAGGCGGTATCTGACACACCTGGAAGTGAGAAGCTGCAAAGATTCCACAATGGGCATGGGGACAAGTAGGTATGATGTTATAAATGAAAACCTCTGCGCTTGAAGATATTAATCCCTTCCCAATATAGCCAACACTCAAAAAGCTTGTGATACTAAGCCTAAAAAAACAAACAGTGTCTCAAATAATGGTGTGGCGCTGAACTCAAACAAAGAAAAGTAATCAAATACATGACAAATAATATCTGATATACATTATGTGATATAAATTAAAATGACAATAGTGCATTCCTGAAAGAAAGTGATGTGTACAAGTCCAACAAAAAATCCTCCAAAAGAATTGCAGTACTGAAGATTCTTCACTGAAACACCCAGTTTTAGTAAATAACCCCCAGATCAGCTAAAGATCAGCTTCAGGAGGCCTGCAAACAAATACTGGTGACTAGTTCTTTGCCTTCTGCTTATCTTTTTGGGGGCACATTTTCCACAGTTTTGAATAATAGTATCTAAGATTATCTTAATTTTGTTAAATGTTATATAGATGAGGATGCATGATTTACTGTTCTATTAATTTTGCATTCAACTGTATATGGGCTCAGATAACAATCATATGATTTTATATTGTTGGTTATTATAATTTTGTTGAGTTGGTCCTGCTTGCTTTTAGGGTTATTGATAACTGTTGACATATATGATTCTGATTCTCTCTCATATTGCAAAGAACTACCATTTCAACTATTATTACTGAATTTACCGACCTTGTATTTTAATTTCATATGGTTGTAAACCTCATTACGATCCATAACTAGCCCGTTCAGCTCAAACATTTACAGATGATATTGGGTCTGAATCATCTAAATCATTAAAGAGTACCTTTACTGTGGAAGATGTGCCCAATATAGGAAAGCAAAGAGGGAAAAAAAATCACCAGTACTGCCTGTAAGATCCCTACGGATAAACCTTTTTCTGTTACTGGCTTACCATGCCATGTTTAGAACTGTGGGGTTGATTCACTAAAACTGGTGAATGCATAATCTGGTGCAGCTCCACACAGAAACCAATCAGCTTCCAGATTTGTTTTGTTTTTTTTTTGTCAAAACTTAATTGAACAAGCTGAAGTTAGAAGCTAATTGGCCACCATGCACAGCTGCAACAGATTTTGCACTCTCCAGTTTCAGTAAATCAACCCCATTGTGTTTGTGTAGGGACAGCCATCCAGGTAGAGGAGTAGGCCTTTGTTTCCATATGTCAGACCTGCCTCCCTCGTGACTGGTAATCTGATGACTGGTGGAGGAATATTCAAGAAACAGTGGGGTAGGAGATTCAGAAATTGCACATGAATCAAATAATGAAAATAGAAGCAGGGAGATGCTTGTACTGTAGTCCTCAGGGGTGGCTTCCTCTCCAGCAAGAACAGTAAGCAGCACAGTAGTGGCATCACCAGATCACACTCCTAATTTCATGAGAATGGCAGTGCCTTAAATGATCTCATACTACAGATATACAACTACAGTCTATACTCAGGGCACAGAAAGTACACTGCTTTTTTTTATGAGGAAATGAGGACAAAAGGTAAATCTTTTAGGATACTGCTTTGACACAATTAACATTTCTAGATGTTCTCTATAACATAGCAAATTTAGACTTTTTGTGTTCAGGTTCACTTTAAGAAATGTTAATGTCCACAGCTAATGTATTTTTTGTATACATTGTATATTAGGAGATCTTTGTACAAAACGACAACAGCTTCTATATCATCATACATTTATGACTGTATCTTCTAAATTTTACATTTCAGATCCTTTCATGTTAAAGTACAGTAGTTTCTTTTAGGATAACTTTGTTATTCTTGTTTAACATATTTTCAATTTTAATCTCTCACTAAAGCCTAGTGATATCCCATTCTTAACCGTTTACACCAAGATTCTTACATTACACATAACAATATTCAGAAATAATTATTTCATAAACAGTATCCCATCTGGAAAGACCATGTTCATCCTGCCTGGTATTCCCAGTTGGTCCCTCCACAGATCAGCCTATTGAACTGTGATCAAAGCTGTTTGCATCAAAATGCAAGCATCAGTATGCAAGCAACTGGTCAGGAAAGAAGTTGCTTGTACCTGTACATGTGATAATTATGAGCAAATTAGGCATAAACATGTGGATCTCAGTACTACTGAGTTAATCTGATAAATAAAAAGGAACTGAGACTGAGGTCATATATCTATCAGAGTTATATTAATGTATTTGCTTTGTCCAAGCTGCTGTGTATATGCACTGCCAAGGTAAACAGGAAAATCATTGTCTGTGGGATAATCTTTTTATTTTGTTTTCCACAAGGCAATCCAGTTAATTTCTGTTTGGATGCCATGGAAATTCATTGCAAGGAAGTGTTAAAAATAGAAGGGAATAAATCAATATGTGAACCATGAGTGGTGACTTGAATCTAAATTGGGGTGCTTTGCTAACAACATAGTATCCCTCCCAGTAGATGTCAACCTAACTGAATGAAATGTAGGTTGTTATCATTATTATTATACAGGATTTATATAGCGCCAACAGTTTGCGCAGCACTTTACAATATAAGGGGAGACAATACAGCAACTATACAATTAAATACAAAAGGGTTAGGAGGGCCTTGCTCCTAGGAGCTTACAATCTAATAGGGAGGGACAAATGAAACAAAATGTAATAACTGTGAACTGATGGAGCCCCTCCTAGGTAGCTAGGGGGAGCTAACCTAATTAATTTTTTATAGACAGGAGGCTAAGTAGCAGCCGGGGAGATAGTCAGAAGGCTGAAATTCAGGTCAGGGCTGAGAGGCTCTTTGATACCTCCCCCTGATCTAGAGACTTGGAGAATTCTCTAAAACTCAGTAGGTGGGGGTGAGAAGTGGCTGATCTGTATGTTTAAGGGAGCTCAACCAATCCCCAAGCAGGAGGCTTGGCAAGGGGTTGGGGCAGCCATTAAGCATAGGTGAGCCTGCTCAGTAGCAGAAGAGGGTTCGGGTGGAAGATGTGAGAGCAGGAGCTGGAGTGTGGAGCCTGGGAGGGGGCCCATTGGCAAGTGGCCTGCCTCCAGGAAGGATCATGACCGGAGGAAAGCTGAACCTTACCGGCCCCCTGAGCAAGAACCATCTGTAGACCTGAGGAAGGAGCCACCTCAGTAGAAGGTCTGAAAGCAGCTACCAACCTACAGCTTGCAGAAAAGGGACAGTGAGTACTTCTACAGCCCCTGGACTGGAGTAAGGGAGATGGCATTTGGGTGGGAAACCTAACTAGCTCCCAGATGTACTGTGCTTTAAGGCAGCAGACTCTAGATCCCCTTGTTCAGGGATTCCTCCAGACAGCTGGATAGAGGAATCATAGGGAGTGACTAAGTCCTGGAAGTGACGAAATGCGTGAAGGGAAGTGACGTCGGACGCACAGAGAGGAACCGGAAGTGGCGGATCGGCCATCTTGGACACTGGAAAACACATGCCAAACCCTCCTGGAGGCTGCTCTGAGAACCTAAAGGTTTGATGGCATGGGAATAAGGCGATTTTTATATTGTTTTAATGTGAGCATATATTAAAGTATATTTTTGATAATCCCATACGGAATTACACTATATCCTTTTTATATACCATTCACATATCTGTTGGAGCATGGGTACTATGAGTACTATGGATTACTTCCATAAAAAGCCATGATGACATCTAGGAGAAGGTTGTTGATGACATCATAAAGAGTGTTTATTTAGGCTTGGAAGGCGTTCGTTGGAGCTTGGTGCATACTCCCCCTGCGATATTAAGGCGTGTTTTTGGTTGTTTTTGGTAAGGGTATTTATGCCTTACACTCTAGAAGTTTACACTAAATGGTCACTTGGATTATTTTATTCACAGAGTGACGCACAATCATGGTTGCTACACTGTGTTCACTTTTCACTTTTAAGGTCACATTTGATTTTTGAAGTTGCACAGTGCATATTGTCTTTTATTGGTATTTATTTGTTTATTTTATAAAGTTAATGCACTATTGGAGTTTCCCTTTTTTTTTAGATTCACATTTCCTTTGGTAGCCAATAGGAGGGCTCGTTATTAAAGATCCGGAAATTTTCCATATTGGAATCAGAGTTTGGAATGACTTTTACTTTTGGACACAAGTGAACTTATTTTATTATTATATTTATATATTTTTGATATCATTTTGGGGTTGTTACATATTGTATGGTTGTTCACTTTTTTCACATTTTGCATTTGTATTGTAATACATTTCAGCATATTGGGGTATTATTGAGATAATTTACACTTTCAAGGGTGAAAGTTAGACCTTTTATGCTAGAGGGTTTAGTTTATTTTGTTCTGATTTTTGTTTTGGATACCGTAGTTTTATATTTAAAGATTGGTGATGTACCTTGGGGCAGACTTGTGAATAGCTTTGTATGTTGTTAATATTTTGAATTTTATTTGTTGGGCACCCAGAAACCAGTGAAGGGATTGGCTCAGAGGGGTGGCAGACACTGAGCGGTTGGTAAGGTGGATGAGGAGAAGCGGCATTCCTGATAGACTAAAGAGGGGATAGTCTATGGAGAGGTAGGCCTGTGAGGAGGGAGTTGCAATAGTCACGTCGAGAAACAACAAGGAAATGAATGAGCTACTTAGTGGGTTCATGGGTTAAAAAGGAGCATATTTTAGAGATGCTACAGAGGTGAAATCTACAAGATTTGAACAGTGGTTGGGTTTGGGCCTGAAAGAAGAAATCAGAGACTAGGATTACACCTAGTACCCTGGCGTGGGGGGAGGGACTGATAGTTGTATTATTGATCTTGATGGTAAAGTAAGGGGAGGGGGTACGGGCGGGGGAATATTATGAGCTTAGTTTTGGAAAGATTGAGTTTGAGGAAGGTTTCATATAAACAAGGTAAATGAATAGCAGTTAATCAGAATGTTCTCTTACCATTGTCTGCATTTTTTATTTTAATATAAAGCACATAATCTACATCAGAGTTTGGTCTTCAATATCCCAAACACCATCTAGTGACAGGAGGGCTGATTTATTAAATACTGTATGTATTTATTAGAAGCATGTTTTTAATAAAATTTGTCTGCTCACTTTGTGTTCCTCAACATGAGAATATGTTTTGTGTGAGGTGACAAAGACAGAATCAATGCTGGCGATTAGTATTACGGGACAAGGAAAGAGGCTTCTAAAGCTCACATTAAGGCATTTTCAGACTTCATTGGATGAACATTAGCATCCTACACAGTGAGGTTGATTTACTAAGACTGGAGAGTGCAAAATCTGGTGCATGGTAGCCAATCAGCTTCTAGCTTCAACTTGTTCAATTAAGCTTTGAAAAAAAAAAAAACAGAAGCTGATTGGTTTCTATGCAGAGCTGCACCAGAATTTTCACTCTCCGTTTTAGTAAACCAGCCCCATTGTGTTTTTACAAGCATGCTCCTGTCTGTAGCTGGACTCTTCCCCTGGTAGTGGCGGGATGGGAGTACTCAGTGAAGCCATATGGAAACACTTTCCCAATGCTGCAAATACCAACTGATCTGTAATACCCACCCTCCCATAAACAAAGTATGGATGCTCAGTTGAATACATATTTTTAGATACAGCATTTGCAAGGCACTTGGTAAAGGTCTCAAGAAACAAACCCATAGCCAAAAACTGGCAGGAAGGACTGCAGTGAAAACTAGCCCTCAAAGCATATGTAAAGATCTGATGGGGCAGCACAGTGGCTAAGGGGTTAGCACTTCCTCCTAGTAGGACTAGGGTCCTTGGTTTGAATCCCAACCACAGCACTACCTGCACAGAGTTTGCATGTTCTCCCTGTACCTGCATTGGTTTCCTCTTTTTTTTTTTGTACAATTTCCTTTAGATTTACCAAAACCATATAATATGAGGTCAAACCTAAACACTTTCAAATTGAATGGAATCAGGCAGGCCCTTGCACTACAGTGTTGAAGGTAAATCTAAAGGAAATTAAACAAGAAAATTGTATAATATCCAGCTTTAGGGACCTTAGATTGTAAGCTCCTTGAGGGCAGGGACTGATGTGAATGCATAATACATGTGTAAAGCGCTGCGAAAATTGAGAGCGCTATATCAGTATCTTATATTAATACATTTCTTTAACCTCCCTGGCAGTATTCCCGAGTGTAGCTCTGGGTAAAGTTTCAGTACCAAAAGCGGTAACCCCGAGCTACACTCGGGCTTACCATGCGGCGTTGCACAGGAATTTCCTACAGCGCTTACCTTGTCCTTCGCTCCCGCGATGCGTCCCCTGCAGTGTCCCCGGCCATCTCCTCCGACCGATGCCGGCTTCTGGCTTCCGTGTTCCGAGCCCTGTGACGCCGGGACGTACGGGCGCCGGAACCGGTGGCAAATTTGAAAATTAAAAATATATTACTTTTTTTTTTAAACGATTATTTCATAGCAAAACATTCCTGTATCAAAGCATTTCACATACATTTTGTCCCGAGTGCTTTGTCCTGTGCCCTGCCTGCATTTTGACTGTTCTTTCTGCCTGGAAACTTAGAAAAGTCCATGGCGTCCAAAAAGCATCCCTTTAGGTCAAAATCGGTTTTAGACCAGCTAGAGAACGGCGATAGTAAATCAGAACTACTTGCAGAATTGAGTGATAATTATTCGTGGGGAAATCTCTCATCAGACACTGAAAACAATTTTGCGACTTTGCTCAGTGATATGCGAACTTGGCGCTATATTTCAAATTTCAGTGTTTGTGGTTTTATTATATTATTGAATTAAATTTATTATTATTATATTATTATTTTTTATGAGTATTTATTAAATTATAATTTATGATTTTGTGTTTCAAGTTTTATCATATCTGGAATGTTTACTAGACTCTTGTTCGGACAGATTTCAGGGAGTTATTCCTAAATTACAGGCCTACAATAAAAAAATACATATTTCCATGCACAAAAATGGTACCGCTTTTGGTACAAAATTCCTGACATAATCATACCGCCAGGGAGGTTAAAAAAAATAGACTGGGGGAGGATTAGACTTGCTGTAAACCCTTTGTAGCTGTCTTTGCCCTGTTGAAAGATATACCCCTGAGTTTGTCCTTTTGACCATTGTCCATGAAAAATGACGTAAAAACTTTTAGAGTTGTCGACAGAGCAAGAGGTGAGCGTAAACCAACAGAAACACTGGGGACCACTCGGGACGCTGGCAACTAAGATGGATATTTCTCACACTTTGGGGAGATTTTTTTCTCATTTCCTGCTGCATCTTGAGGACAAGAAGTGAAGGAAAAACTCCTCAGCCTGGCACAGACACTAAAGAATAACATGGGAAGGTTTTAGGCCGGCCATAGATTTCAAACACAAATTCTTAGGAAATGAATGTTCTAAGAAACTTTGCTTGTTTTCTAATCATTAGTGGGGTCAAATTGACGAGAAAATTTGAATGAGCAGGATGGAAAATTATGCTCGAACGAAGACATTTCTAACGTGGTTTTTCTTTGGTAAAGTGCATTTGTTCCAAAATCAAATGTTAAAAGCAAAAAAAAGTCTTTTGAATGACATTGAGAATTTTCTTGCGAGTTTTCCTAAGACGTTTCCTAAGATTCTTCATTCAAAATTCTATCCATCTATGGCCAGCTTTACCCCTCTCTATTCTATCCAAAACAAAAAAAATTTGCTTATACATACTAAAAAAGAAAATAAACCCCTAGTGTTATGTCAATTTTCTTAAGATTCTGTCTTGGCTAAGGTTTTTGTGTAATTCAAATGTTATAGAATTGTATTAAATTAATGGTTGCCAAAACCAAGCAAGCTTTTGCATAGTGCTTTTTGTTAGCCTCTAGTAACATAATCCTGTATAATGATTCTGTTGCGGAATCTGTGTTCGAGACCTACAGAGAACAGAGCCCCAGAAAATGGGACATACGTAATTTTTTATGGGTTCATATTATGACGTTTTTATTATATACCTTTAGATTACTGGTGGTAACTTTCTATATACTGTTAATCACTGACATATATGATGCCACATTTCAGCACTTCAGGTCACCCTTGTGATCTGAGCACTGATTCAACCATCTGTGAATCCAGTCTCCAATCTGTAATCAAATATAATTTATTTATTTATTAAAGGTACTTATATAGCGCCGTCAATTCACTCAGCACATATATATATTGTACATTCACATCAGTCCCTAACCCTCAAGGGGTATACAATCTAAGGTCCCTAACTTACATTCATACATACACATACTAGGGCCGATTTAGACAGGATACAATCAACCTATCAGCATGTCTTTGCAGTATGGGAGGAAACCGGAGTACCCAGAGGAAACCCACACAGGCACAAGGAGAACATGCAAACTCCAGGCAGGTGGTGCTGTGGTTGTTGACTTGTTGATCAACCTCACTGACCAATGAACAGACTGAAAGGACAGAGACGAGTGCATGCATCTCATCCCATAACCCCTTTACCCTATTCAAGTTTAACCCCTTAATAACAATAAAAAAAAACAAAAAAAAACAAAGCCCATGGACTGCCTACTGACTCTGAAGGTACAAGTGTGGAAAATGCTTGTTGCCTGGCTGTGCAGAGCATAGGGGCCCAAACAAATCCACAAGCCTTTGCAAGGGTAGTGCTACATATAGGCAGGGTTGCCAGCTCATCCCTTTAAAACTGAACACATATTAATTATTATTATACAAGATTTATATAGCGCTAACAGTTTGCGCAGCGCTTTACAATATAAGGGAGACAATACAATGCGCAGCGCTTTAGAATATAAGGGAGACAATACAATGCGCAACGCTTTACAATATAAGTGAGACAGTACAATGCGCAGCGCTTTACAATATAAGTGAGACAGTACAATGCGCAGCGCTTTACAATATAAGTGAGACAGTACAATGCGCAGCGCTTTACAATATAAGGGAGACAGTACAATGCCCAGCGCTTTACAATATAAGTGAGACAGTACAATGCGCAGCGCTTTACAATATAAGTGAGACAGTACAATGCGCAGCGCTTTACAATATAAGGGAGACAGTACAATGCGCAGCGCTTTACAATATAAGTGAGACAGTACAATGCGCAGCGCTTTACAATATAAGTGAGACAGTACAATGCGCAGCGCTTTACAATATAAGGGAGACAGTACAATGCGCAGCGCTTTACAATATAAGGGAGACAGTACAATGCGCAGCACTTTACAATATAAGGGAGACAGTACAATGCGCAGCGCTTTACAATATAAGGGAGACAGTACAATGCGCAGCGCTTTACAATATAAGTGAGACAGTACAATGCGCAGCGCTTTACAATATAAGGGAGACAGTACAATGCGCAGCGCTTTACAATATAAGGGAGACAGTACAATGCGCAGCGCTTTACAATATAAGTGAGACAGTACAATGCGCAGCGCTTTACAATATAAGGGAGACAGTACAATGCGCAGCGCTTTACAATATAAGTGAGACAGTACAATGCGCAGCGCTTTACAATATAAGTGAGACAGTACAATGCGCAGCTCTTTACAATATAAGGGAGACAGTACAATGCGCAGCGCTTTACAATATAAGTGAGACAGTACAATGCGCAGCGCTTTACAATATAAGGGAGACAGTACAATGCGCAGCGCTTTACAATATAAGTGAGACAGTACAATGCGCAGCGCTTTACAATATAAGTGAGACAGTACAATGCGCAGCTCTTTACAATATAAGGGAGACAGTACAATGCGCAGCGCTTTACAATATAAGTGAGACAGTACAATGCGCAGCGCTTTACAATATAAGTGAGACAGTACAATGCGCAGCGCTTTACAATATAAGGGAGACAGTACAATGCGCAGCGCTTTACAATATAAGTGAGACAGTACAATGCGCAGCGCTTTACAATATAAGTGAGACAGTACAATGCGCAGCGCTTTACAATATAAGGGAGACAGTACAATGCGCAGCGCTTTACAATATAAGTGAGACAGTACAATGCGCAGCGCTTTACAATATAAGGGAGACAGTACAATGCGCAGCGCTTTACAATATAAGGGAGACAGTACAATGCGCAGCGCTTTACAATATAAGTGAGACAGTACAATGCGCAGCTCTTTACAATATAAGGGAGACAGTACAATGCGCAGCACTTTACAATATAAGTGAGACAGTACATTGCGCAGCGCTTTACAATATAAGTGAGACAGTACAATGCGCAGCGCTTTACAATATAAGTGAGACAGTACAATGCGCAGCGCTTTAGAATATAAGGGAGACAGTACAATGCGCAGCGCTTTACAATATAAAGGAGACAGTACAATGCACAGCGCTTTACAATATAAGGGAGACAGTACAATGCGCAGCGCTTTACAATATAAGTGAGACAGTACAATGCGCAGCGCTTTACAATATAAGGGAGACAGTACAATGCGCAGCGCTTTACAATATAAGTGAGACAGTACAATGCGCAGCGCTTTACAATATAAGGGAGACAGTACAATGCGCAGCGCTTTACAATATAAGGGAGACAGTACAATGCGCAGCGCTTTACAATATAAGTGAGACAGTACAATGCGCAGCGCTTTACAATATAAGGGAGACAGTACAATGCGCAGCGCTTTACAATATAAGGGAGACAGTACAATGCGCAGCGCTTTACAATATAAGTGAGACAGTACAATGCGCAGCGCTTTACAATATAAGGGAGACAGTACAATGCGCAGCGCTTTACAATATAAGTGAGACAGTACAATGCGCAGCGCTTTACAATATAAGTGAGACAGTACAATGCGCAGCTCTTTACAATATAAGGGAGACAGTACAATGCGCAGCGCTTTACAATATAAGTGAGACAGTACAATGCGCAGCGCTTTACAATATAAGGGAGACAGTACAATGCGCAGCGCTTTACAATATAAGTGAGACAGTACAATGCGCAGCGCTTTACAATATAAGTGAGACAGTACAATGCGCAGCTCTTTACAATATAAGGGAGACAGTACAATGCGCAGCGCTTTACAATATAAGTGAGACAGTACAATGCGCAGCGCTTTACAATATAAGTGAGACAGTACAATGCGCAGCGCTTTACAATATAAGGGAGACAGTACAATGCGCAGCGCTTTACAATATAAGTGAGACAGTACAATGCGCAGCGCTTTACAATATAAGTGAGACAGTACAATGCGCAGCGCTTTACAATATAAGGGAGACAGTACAATGCGCAGCGCTTTACAATATAAGTGAGACAGTACAATGCGCAGCGCTTTACAATATAAGGGAGACAGTACAATGCGCAGCGCTTTACAATATAAGGGAGACAGTACAATGCGCAGCGCTTTACAATATAAGTGAGACAGTACAATGCGCAGCTCTTTACAATATAAGGGAGACAGTACAATGCGCAGCACTTTACAATATAAGTGAGACAGTACATTGCGCAGCGCTTTACAATATAAGTGAGACAGTACAATGCGCAGCGCTTTAGAATATAAGGGAGACAGTACAATGCGCAGCGCTTTACAATATAAAGGAGACAGTACAATGCACAGCGCTTTACAATATAAGGGAGACAGTACAATGCGCAGCGCTTTACAATATAAGTGAGACAGTACAATGCGCAGCGCTTTACAATATAAGGGAGACAGTACAATGCGCAGCGCTTTACAATATAAGTGAGACAGTACAATGCGCAGCGCTTTACAATATAAGGGAGACAGTACAATGCGCAGCGCTTTACAATATAAGGGAGACAGTACAATGCGCAGCGCTTTACAATATAAGTGAGACAGTACAATGCGCAGCGCTTTACAATATAAGTGAGACAGTACAATGCGCAGCGCTTTACAATATAAGGGAGACAGTACAATGCGCAGCGCTTTACAATATAAGTGAGACAGTACAATGCGCAGCACTTTAGACTATAAGGGAGACAGTACAATGCGCAGCGCTTTACAATATAAGGGAGACAGTACAATGCGCAGCGCTTTACAATATAAGTGAGACAGTACAATGCGCAGCGCTTTACAATATAAGGGAGACAGAACAATGCGCAGCGCTTTACAATATAAGTGAGACAGTACAATGCGCAGCACTTTAGAATATAAGGGAGACAGTACAATGCGCAACGCTTTACAATATAAGGGAGACAGTACAATGCGGTGGTAATTGAACTCACTTTAGTGCCTTATCTGCTTTAAATTTGCCTCAGAACCTTGTAATTAATATGTGTTCGGGTTTAAAGGGATGAGGTGGCAACCCTACATATAGGTTAAACATGAACACTCAACCAGGCCTTTGTGTTTACAGCAGTGCCAGCTGTCAGGAGTGCCTGGTGATCGTGTGTGCATGGCTGACCAGCGTTCATTTTTCTATGAGTAGGATAGCCCATGAATTTTCTAGGCACAGGCATGTTTGTCATGTCTATCTGCATTCGTATAACAGTGTCTGTCTGTGCCTGTCACCATCAATCAGTCTGTGTCATCATTACAATCTATGCAGGTCTGTCTTTAACAGCTCAAAACAACTCTCTCCTTTTGCCTGTTAGTGTCCTTTTAATTAAAATCACAATTCCATTCCAACCTCACAATGACTTATTGCCTTGTAAAGCATTCAGTTAAGTTTGAGCACCAAAGACACCCTTTGCTTTGCAGGCTGATGAGGATCATAAACTGTTGTACCCGCTCACAGCCACAAAAACACTAATGAAGTATGTGTAAAACTGTCACTGCTCCCAGGTATATTTATAACTTCGGCCTTTGGCAATCAAAATGTATGCAGAAATAGGAACAGTAAGAGATAGCTAGAAAATAGTTGGATAGATAGACAATCAATGATCAATATATAAACAAAAAAATATCAATAGATAGTTAGGCAGGAGATAGATAGATAGATAGATAGATAGATAGATAGATAGATAGATAGATAGATAGATAGATAGTCTTGGCTATGAACACTTCTCCGAAGACA
This sequence comes from Staurois parvus, assembly GCF_062004578.1. Lineage (NCBI taxonomy): Eukaryota > Metazoa > Chordata > Amphibia > Anura > Ranidae > Staurois > Staurois parvus. The sequence continues at coordinate 7,113,908 of NW_028319124.1, read as the reverse complement.
AGCAACAGCAAGAGGAATGCACAGGCTTACACGTCCCCCTTCTCTACTTTCTTCTTGCTGTTGCTTGTCTCACAAAAGTGTTCACAGCCAAGACAAGCTGCTGATATGAATTGGTCATCTCCTTCATAGCTGTTGTCGCATCAGTCGCAGCAGGAGAGAAGGTGAGCTTCTTTATGGCTCGGTCACACCTGTGGCTGCATTGCCACACAGCGGCTGGTGTGCGGCGCGGTCCTCCCGGACTAGTGCAGTGTTGACGCACAGATACCAGCGCATTGCACCATTTCCTTTTTTTAAAACTAACTTAGCCTCATCTTGCGGTGAAGGTGCGGTGGTGTGAATGGACCCTTAACCACTTTTTGACCGCACTATAGCAAAACGAAGGCTACAGCGCGGTCAGCTAGTTCTGAGAGGGTATCCATGGATGTCCTCCCAGAACCCCCCCCCCCCTCCACCGTGAACCCTCTTGGGCGCGTGCCGTGCGCGATCTGTGATCACTGTGTCCTTAGGACACAGCTGATCACGTGTTCAAGTAAAGGACCAATCAGAGCTGCCTTTTACCATTTTCCAATCACAGCTGACCACAGTGTAAATAGGAAATGCTGGTTATCGGCAGTCCTCTCCTTATGCTGACAGCGTGTGAGGAGAGGTAAGCAGCATTTTTCAGGGGGACATCTACACTGATCATCAGTGCCCTAATGATCAGTGTAGCCCCATCAGTGAGGCTAATAGTGACCATCTGTGCTGGCTGTCAGTGTCCACCTGTGTTGGGTTTCAATGCCCATCTGTGTTGGCTTTCCATGCCCATCAGTGCTGGCTATCAGTGCCTCCTCAGTGATGCCTGTCAGTACCCATCAGTGCTGCCTATCAGTGCCCATCAGTGCTGCCTATCAGTGCCCATCAGTGCTGCCTATCAGTGCTTCCTCATTAGTGCCCATCAGTGTAGCCTATCAGTGCCGCCTATCAGTGCCCATCAATGCAGCCTTATTGGCGCACATCAGTGAAGGAGAAAAACCACCTTTTTACAAAACATTATAACAGGAACTAAGAAAAACTTTTCTTTTTCAACATTCTTTGTCTTTTTTTTTGTTTGTTTAGCAAAAAATAAAAACCCCAGTGATGAATAAATACCACCAAAAGAAAGCTCTATTTAGGATAAAAGGATAAAAATTTAGTTTGGGTACAGTGTTGCATGACCACACAATTGTCATTCAATATACAGCTCTCCATGGCCAGGGGAATTAGCCCCAAGGTTGTACAATAGGCCGTAATGGAAAAGCAATTACTGTGTATTTATTACTGTAGTTAATAGTCATTCAGGCCTCCAACATACAGGTGTCAAAGTAAAGGTTTTTGTACTTTGGCTTTTGTTCACTTTGGAATGGCTTTTTATCCTTACAGAAGTCTTTGGGAATACAAAATCAGCTTCATGCAGCTTAGAGGAAGGCCAAATGCAGGATGGTATAGGCATGATTCACCATGCTGTATTTTGGTGACATTGTATTTTCATATACACTTCCATGTAATATTACCCCCAGGGGCGGACTGACCATTTGGAAACTCGGGCACTGCCCGAGGGCCCGGGGTCAGTAGGGGGCCCCATGAGATGCCCCTGGTACCTTTTTCATAGGCTTTTTTGAGTTTGGGCAAGGACACAGGGCCCCATGATCCCCTATTGCCCGGGGGCCCCATGAATTGTCAGTCCGCCCCTGATTACCACTCTTTCTTCTCCCCTTTTTTCTCTTCTTTCTACTCTTAAATTTGATACTCTGTTATTATTAGTTCAGGAACCCAGTACTATAATGAATTGCAGTGGATTTTGCTAATTTATGATATTTTTGTAAATAAACAATATTAAAAAAGAAGAAGGCTATGGGCCGGTTCACACCGTAGAAACGTAGTCCAGATGCTTTTCTGCATGTGTGTTTTTGATGCTTTTTAGTGTGTTCTGGTGCGTTTTTAACACGTTGCGGTGTGTTTTTTATGCATTCCAGTTAATTTTTTCCCCCCTCTCTTTCTTCAATTTAAATAGGGACATGTGCATTCCAATGCGGTTTTGGTGCGTTCCAGCGCGTTCTGGTGCGGTTTTGATGCATTTTACCGTGTTCCAGTACAGTTCTGTGCAGGAAAAATGCAGGCTGTTGTACTTTTTTTTTCTGCAACAGGAACGCACTGGAACTGCAAGCACTGATGTGAACATTGACAACCATATAACCTACTTTCTGTGCATTTTGGATGCAGAATAAAACTGGCCTGAATTAAGGGCTGGTTCACACCATAGAAACGCAGTCCAGATGCTTTCTGGATGCCCTTCCGCATGCGGGTTTTTGACAAGTTTTGGGCATGATCTGGTGTGTTTCGGTGCATTTTTAATGCTTTCCAATTTCATTGTTTCCCCTCTCTTTTTCTTTAATTTAAGTAGGGACATGTGCATTCCAGTGCACTTTTGGTGTGTTTTGGTGCGTTCCAGTGCGTTTTTGATGTGTTTTACTGCATTTTACCACTGATCACCTGGCACTCAGTCTTCTCGAAGCGGAGAGCAGTGACTATCAGTCACTGCTCTCTGCTCTGCCCATCCAGCACTCACTAAAGCATTGGTCTGGGGGGAGGGAGGATTGTGCAGCCGGTTTTGGCTCTCATCTAGACGCTGAGATCCAGAGCCAGCTGTCAATTGGACAGATGGGTGGATTCTGACAATATGGTCGGGTTCCTTCCAGAAGCTGGAACAGCTGTGATCCCAGCTGACAGCTGGCTTCAAAAGAAAAGTTAATCTTTCATAACATGTTACACCCATATTCAGGGTGGAACATGTAACATGAATAGACTTGCCCCCGCTCCACCCCGCTTCCCCAATTTGGCATCTATCGGGGGATCTTCTCCTCTCGCTAGATGGCAAAATGTAAAAAAACATGGCCTTGAGGGGCTCCACCTGCCCGCTTCACTCATTCACAGTACTCTGTGAATGAGAAACTACAAGTCCCATAATCCTTAGTGGCTGTCGGCTTGTAGTTCTCAATGAACTACTACGGCATTGGGGAGCGCCGTGGTAGTTCATTGATTCTTCCTGTCAGTATATCTGCTGCAGGAGACCTGCATGGCACCAGTAATTTGCTGATCGCTGGTGCAATGCTTTCAGGCTCCTGCAACAAAAATAATAAATGCACTTTTTTTTTACTTGCAAAAAAATATGCATTTAATATTTTTTCGCAAAAGGTGAACTTATCCTTTAACCCACTATAATCTGAGTCTGGGTCACAGGAGTGCAAAATCAAGTGCATTCCTGTGACCTACAATAGAAGTATGGCCAAGAAAGCTTTGACCATATTTCTTTTTTAATCTGAATTAATTTGTGTCTTTTACATCTGCTTAAAATGCAGCTCACTCTATGTTAGCTTTTCTAGAGACCTTATTTGAAAGATAACTTGGTAACTTGACATACTAGTGTATGAGCCCCTACAGGTATGCTAGCCATGAGCGGGGTAACTTTCCAGGAAGCGCTTTCAATCAGATTTGGATCACAAATATAACTGGAGCAAAGCAGCAACAGTTTATATATTTATATGGCAGGTCTGTTGGTTTGTTACCTTGATCCATTCAAATGTATTTGATCTTCGAAAAAAGGCTGAAATAACTAGAATATTGTCCTGTAGGAAGCTAGCATCACACAGCAATTGTGTGACTTTTCTGGAAACTTTTCAGCAAACAATAAGGTTTGGATTGAGCTAACAATCCACAGCAGTCTGCCACCCACAGATTAAAATATTTTCGGGCTCATTTACATGTGTGTCAGCCCTCTGAAGGTGATCTGTGGTGGATTGCTCTTCAGTGAGTGTTTGACAGGTGAGAGAAAACATTGTGTTGCCTCCTCACCTCTTATTTTAACCCCTAAAAGCCTGCATTACTGCACCGCACGACAACCTATGTTCAGGTAAATGGGTCGTGCCCAGTGGGTGGTTTCAGGAGGAGCAGTTGGGGGTGGTAGAAATGTACCTCAACCGCGTGTTTTTACTCCCTGCTTGATCGCAAGTCTAACTGAGGCCTCAGAGTTTAAATAGACTAAAAATTGGAAATGCAGTGGAAATCGATTAAACTCAGTTGAAAGGCATTTCCATTTGATTTCCTTGGCAATTTCCAATGTACGGCCACTCATAACCAGGAAACCATTAAAATGTGTAGATAATTCCTTTCAATGGGGATTTTTTTGTAAATGGAAGTTGATAGAAAGCTTACAAAATTGTATTCATTCATAGTAATCATTTGCACACATTAAGCCTCTTTCACACTGATGTGTAGCTGTTTGACCGCACTGCAGGTGTAGCGCAGTGTACCATAGGTTACCTGCGCTTTCCCATAGAATTCTATTATGTCCCGTAGTTTTGGTACACTTTCAGAAAGTCCTGCATGCAGAAGTCATGGTGCACTTCCAGAGAGGACACCAAAAACGTGGGACATAATAGAACTCTATGGGAAAGCAAACCTGCAGGTACACAGTGCTACACCAGCAGTGAAACTGCACCACACCAGTGTGAAAGGGGAGTGAATAGGTGAAGACCACTAAAGCTGGTCAAACATGTGACAATTCACTCAACGAAGCAACCTACCACCACATTGACCACTATAATACAGTCATTAGGGAAGTCCAAACTGGGCAATACCGTAACAGCTTCAAAACAGTTAATTAAAAGATCACAGACAAATATTATGGGAGTATCTTTGAAAATGCTCAGATTTTTCCACCGGATTCAAACGGGTAATTTATAAAATATTCCCTTGTGGTCGATCAAAACCGCCATTTTGTTTCTTCAATTGCTTTGCCATTGAGAGCCCATTCACAATTCTATCTTGTAGCAATATGCTATATGATACGCGTTGCAATACTTGGCAACACATCTGCTCTTTGTGGGGTGTCTTGTGTGATATTTATTGTGAATAGCACCTCAATGCATTGTACGGTAGAGTGCAATGCACAGTGCACCACAGTACACATACTTAGTGTGTGTTGTGGTGCACTGAGTTTTGCACACTTTGTAATCCATTGTGGTGTGTTGTAATGAATGAGTTACAACACAACGCACATCAACACGTTGTAATACATGAATGCACCATAATGGGTTATTTTAGTGTGAATGGACCCAAGAAAATAGGATCGAAAGGCCATCTTAAAGTGTAACTAAGGGCAAAACTTTTTTTTTTGTTTTGGATAGAGTGGAGAGGGATTAGAACACCTGTCAAGTTTTTATTGTTATCTGTGCCCCCTTTTAGGAAGATTCCTCCTCTCTGTTTTTCCTGTTTACCATTATCATTGAAAATTAACCACTTGCCCTCTAGAGGATTTACCCCCCTTCCTGACCAGGCCATTTTTTGCGATATGGCGCTGTTATTTTAACTGACAATTGCGCAGCCATGCAACGCTGCACCCAAATTAAATTTATGTCCTTTTTTCCCCACAAATGGAGCTTTCTTTTGGTGGTATTTGATCGCCTCTGGGTTTTTTATTTTCTGTGCTATAAACAAAAAACTCTGACAATTTTGGTAAAAAACAATATTTTTGACTTTTTGCTATAAAACATGTCCACTAAAAAAAATAAAAAAATCTAATTTCTGCATAAATTTAGACCAAAATGTATTCTGCTACATGTCTTTGCTAACAAAAAATCTCAATACGTGTAAGTTAATTGGTTTACGTGAAAGTTATAGCATCTACAAATGGCAGTATATATACTGGAATTTTTTCTTTTAATATACTAGTAATGGTGGCGATCAGCGACTTATAGCAGGACTGCGACGGGCATTCTGACACTTGGGGGAACTGACTGTCACTGACATCCCCAGTGACTCTAATACAGTGATCAGTGCTAATAAAAAGCACTGACACTGTACTAATGACACTGGGCAGGAAGGGGTTAACATCTGGGGCGATCAAAGGGTTAATCATGTGCTGTTTTACTATGTGTGCTGTGCTTTACTGTGTAAGCACGTTGCTTTGTATTGCTCTGCTATGCAGAGCAATACAAAGTATCATGCTGGAGCTGACAGAGGAGAGATCTGTATTGTTTACTGATCCTCAGCGATCGCCAGGTGCCAGCAGGGAATCTCCAGCCGGAACCAATGATCGACAGCTTTAGCCGCTGAAACTGGAACCTGGAAATACAAAATCACGTACATAGACGTGATTTTGCGCAGCCCTGTCGCCCTGCAGCAGTAGTTCTGCTATAGGGCGGTCGGGAAGCGGTTAAAACTAAAGAAAATTTTTGGTTTGAAACCTGAACAGTATTAGAGGGGAAATCTTCCAATGGGGACACTAGCTCTCACTTTCTCACTACCACTCACTTTGGAGGGATTTCTTCTCACTTCCTGTTTTGGCTATGGGACAGGAAGTGAAGGCAAATCTCCAACAGATGGCCAAAAAAATTGAAAGGGGTTAAAACGCTCTATCTACAATGACAAAAAAAGTTTTGCCTTTAGTTACACTTTAACAGTTTTTATTGTTTCATGATTTTGATACCACTGTAGTTCACTTTGATAATTTGTAAGATTAAAATCTGGTTAAAATGGCTGTAAAATTGCTCAAGTTTCTGGTCAGCCTGTGCAATGAAAAATTAAATTTTATTTCGTAACGTCACCAGCCAATTTTATGGTTGGGTGTGATCATTAGGAGCAGATGGGGGTTCTGGTGCTGTGATATAGGTAGGTATCCTTGTGATCAGGGACTGTTATGGCCATTTATTCGCAGTGATCCTTTTTTTATTTTTAATAAGTGATTTCTTTCTAAGAAAGTTAGTTATTTTCTATAGAATCGCTAGCAGTAATTTTACTGTGATTAGTTGCTCAGCAATTAAGTTTGTGCAGCGTTCCATGCCAGCAGCAGTCGCTCTGCATTCACTTTCATGGCATGGCTACAAATAGCTGAAGGACAGCATCAGCAGTGAGCGCTAACGTAATGATGTAGCACCTGTAGTTGTGATCAATCACTTGTTAGCAGCAAATCGCCATCTACTATAGCGATTATGTTGTTAGCTACAAATCACTGCTAATCACTAACATTAGCAATTTACACATTTCAATAAATGATCAATTTATTTTCTGAATGATCTTTCCTGATAGGAATAATCAATCTATAGTCAATGCCACACACAGGGCAGAGTATTTTGAACGATAGATGGAAGATACGATCGTAACTTTGGGAAGATAAAACTTCAGCCCAGGAAGGAGACACTGTCAAATTTTTCTTTGGCCGCACGTGTTCGCTTAGCCCCGGTTCACACCAAATGAGACATTGAAATCCTGCTATTTCACTTGATGTAGTGTTACTTCAAAGCCGCACAATTTCATATACAGCTTGCCTGACATTTTTGCGACTTCATGCACAGATGTCAAAGCAAGTCGCACCTGAAATTGCCAAAAATAGTGCAGGAACTATTAACCACTTGCCTACCGGACACTTATACCCCCTTCCTGCCCAGCCCAATTTTCAGCTTTCAGCACTGTCGCACTTTGAAAGACAATTTGAAAAAGTTCACTTTGACTTAAAAAAGTAATTTCAATATTTCAAAATGTGCAGCATTTGCTAAAATAATACCTGGTGATCCTGCCATAAAGGTCCATGTTCAGGCACTTTCTGCTATATATAAGGTGACAACATTCTGTGTTTGTTTTTCCGTTGTGTTTGTGCCCTTTCACAAGGGCTTCAAAAGAACTGTTAGAGATTCTCTTTTATAGCCCATGTGCACAGTCCACATGTGTTTATCTGCTGCTCCTTTGCAAACAGGAAACAGGAACTTCTAGATGTGGCTTCTAGATGGCATAGATGTGGCTACAAACCTATAAACACTGCCATCTACTGGCTAATGTAGTTGTTGCATAAAATATATAATGTATTCTGACAAGAACACTACAAATGATGTGTCAAGCCCATTATACGTGAGTGGTCCACAGTTCTCACCATTAGGAATGAGCTGGATGTACCTGGGTTCAGTTCAAGGCAGGTTCAGTGAACATTAAAGAAATTCTGATGCCCTATCTGAACCTGATTTAAAGTGGATGTAAAGGCTCAGGGTTTGTTTACCTTCACGCATTCTATGTGTGAAGGTAAAAAAACCTTCTGTGTGCAGCAGTGTCCCCAGCCTCTTCAATACTTACCTGAGTCCCATCGAGATCTAGCGATGTGCACAACAGCTTTGGCTATCTCCTCATTGGCTGAGACAAGTGGGAGCCATTGGCTCCTGCTGCTGTCAATCACAGCCAGTCAGCCAATGAGAAGAGAGAGGTGGTGGAGCCGAGCTGCAGTTCCTTCTGTGAATGGACACACGGGGCAGCGGGTGCCCCCATAGCAAGCTGCTTGCTATGGGGACACCCGACAGAAAGGGGGAGCCAGGAGAGCCTGTGGGACAGGGGCTGCTCTGTGCAAAACCACTGCACACAGCAGGTAAGAATAACGTTTGTTATTTTACAAAAAAAAATGAACCTTTAGTATCTCTTTAAATTGATGGAAGTTGAATGTTAAGAAAACAATAATGGCCATTTTCTGGGCTAATATGTTAGAGATTCTCAAGCAAATGACATGGTGGCTGGACGCTGACCTGAGGGACATCCAGCTAACCAAAAATTTTTTAAAGATTTCATTTGGCAAGGAGAAGTGATTTTTAAGAATGCTTAAAGTGAAACAATAACAGTGCAAAATTCCTTTAAATAACATGCCTGGGGGATGCCCCAAACCCGCCTGTGACGTGGCATACCTGTATGATGTGTACGACCTACTGCAACAACACTGACATTTATCAAGAAGAAAAATGCAGTTTAAATTGCTGGCAAATGACAGCTTCAGCTGCTTTACTTATGTTTGTAGAGAAACAGCCGAGGATTCCCTTTATCTATAAGGGTCTGGTATAGATGTTAATTAGGGACTTCACAAAAAGGAAAAAATGCATGTGCTAAAATCTACACCAGACCCTTGTCTGAGCACACAGCCAAGGCATGCCGCTCAGGCCACATGTCCTCCACATAGGGAGTTATTAAAGGACTTGTAAAAAACTGGGTTTTTTTAAATTGACTTTTCACTTAGGTTCGTTCACACCAATGCGTTTTTAAGTGTTTTTTGCAGAAACGCACTACAGTCCATTTAACATGGTTTCCTATAGAACATGTTCACATCTATGCTTTTTTGAGCTGCTGCGTTTTTGGAAAGAGTCGGGGACTTTTTTAAAAACAAACAGCAGCGTTTTTGCTACAATAGAGTTCAATGGAGAAGCTGCTGAAATGCACGGTAGTGCAGAATGCAGTAAAAAGACATCAAAAATGTGTGTAGTAAAACACAAAATGAACTGCAAAAAGCACTGAAAAATGGCTAAAAGCAAACTTCATAGGTGTGAACGGGACCTCACTCATTCACATGGGGAGGAAGTTTATATCTGGGTGAGGGGAGCTTCCATAAATCTATCCTAGAATGTTCAAATCTGCCTTTTCTGTCTCCTGAGGGCCGGGATGGGCTTCTCCGTCCTCCATAACCTACTGTTTCTTCCCTTTCCCTTTTTCTGTCTTTTCCTTACCTGTTTTCTCCCTCCCCTCCCTTTTTTTGGCGTATCTCCGGGTATGACTGGGAATTTGTGGGGCGACACGTCCTTTTTTTTTTTCTCGTTTTCTCTTGTTGATATACATGTAAAAATTGAGGAGGTTGCGACCTTGGGGTGGACAGACAGTTCCCTTCTCCAGCTCAGATATACGGATATGACCCATCTGGGGGGGTTCTGCATAGTTTAATATTCAGTATATATTTGAACTGGATACATGCTTGCTCACATACTTCTATATGCTGTATATCATGGGACATGTTCTGTACCTATCATGGCCTTTTTGCTTAAATAAAGAATATGATAAAAAAGGGAGCTTCCAGATTCCAAAAAGCCCCCCTCCTTTAGACCTCTACAACCACCGGGCCAGGGTTGTGGGGAGGAGGCCCTTGTCCTCATCAACATAACTATTCTTTGGCCTTTTTGGTCTCTCACATGATCTGCTCAAGTGGCCTCCCATTTTATCTTACTCCTCAGTTTGCTCTTTGTATAGTTGCTTTGGCTCTGAGGAAGGGAGTACGTCTCCTGAAACGCGTTAGCACACCCTGCTGTTACCGGATGAATACTGGTTGCTCGGACTGCCACATTGGTTCCTAGCTTGTTTTATGAATCTTGGTTTGTGAGTATATATTTTTTGTCATTTTCAAATAAATTCCTTTTTACCACAGTAATGCATGAGGAGAGTGCACCCCTTCTTTCCTTTCTTCCAGTATAAACAAGATTCCCCGATCTTTAGAGGGCTGCACCCAAGCGAGTGACTGCTACTGTGGTCCTTGGATGCTCACGGACTTGAGTGCTTGTGTTATGTTTTTTCTTTTGATAATTACCCCCCATGTTGAGGGCATGTGGTCTAGAATGGTTGGAGGGGAGCACACATTCCCTCCCTTCCTTTTCTGACCTCCCAGGCTGCACGCTCAGAAAAGGGTCTGGTGTGATTTTGGGGGGAACCCCATTTTTTTTTACATTTGATTCCCCCTTAAAATCCATACCAGACTCTGAGGGTCTGGTGCGGAGTTTGGTGAGACCCCATACAATGTTTTTGCATGGGCCCCCTTAAAATTCATACTAGATCTGAAGGGTCTGTTATGAGTTCTGGGGGGAATGTTTTTTTTATACTGCAAGTGTACAATCCAAACGCACATGTTCCTGCGTTAAAAATGGCTGTGTGTATACAGTTGTGTTCAAAATAATAGCAGTCAGACGTCAGTAACCTGATCAATCACTGTTTTTGGTAGAAATGATATTTCTACATGGCAAATAATTTACTAGCAGGTGTAGTAGAGTAATAGAAATCCAACAGACCCAACAGTCATGACATGCATGCTGCTGATTCTGTGTAATTGAATCACTAATTGAAAGGGGCATGTTCAAAATAATTGCAGTGTGGAGTTCTATTAGTGAGGTCATTCATTCTTTGAAAAACAGGTGGCAATTATTGCCCTTATGTAAGGAAGGAAGGCAGCAAATGTTGTACATGCTGGTTACAGTGCATTTCTCTCTGAAATTCTGAGGAAAATGGGTCGTTCCAGACATTGTTCAGAAGAACAGCGTACTTTGATTAAAAAGTTGATTGGATAGGGGAAAACATATAAAGAAGTGCAGAAAATGATAGCCTGCTTAGCTGAAATGATCACAAATGCTTTAAAATGGCAACCAAAACCTGAAAGACAAGGAAGAAAGCAAAAAACTACAATTCGAATGGATAGAAGAATAGCCAAAATGGCAAGGACTCAGCCAACAATCAGCTCCAGGAAGATCAAAGAAGGTGTAAAGTTCCCTGTGAGTACTGTTACAATTAGAAGACGCCGATGTGAAGCCAAGCTATCTGCAAGAAGCCCCCGCAAAGTCCCACTGTTGAAAAAAAGACGTGCTGAAGAGGTTACAATTTGCCAAAGAGCACATTGACTGGCCTAATGAGAAATGGTGCAACATTTTGTGGACTGATGAAAGTAAGATTGTTCTTTTTGGGTCTAGTGGCCGGAGACAGTTTGTCAGACGACCCCCAAACACTGAATTCAAGCCACAGTACACTGTGAAGACAGTGAAGCATGGTGGTGCAAGCATCATGATATGGGGGTGTTTCTCATACTACGGTGTTGGGCCTATTTATCGCATACCAGGGATCATGGATCAGTTTGAATACATCAGAATACTTGAAGAGGTCATGCTGCCTTATGCTGAAGAGGAAATGCCCTTGAAATGGGTGTTCCAACAAGACAACGACCCCAAACACACCAGTAAATGTGCAACATCTTGGTTCCAGACCAACAAGATTGACGTTATGGAGTGGCCAGCCCAATCCCCGGATCTTAATCCAATAGAAAACTTGTGGGGTGACATCAAAAATGCAGCTACTGAGGCAAAACCAAGAAATAGAGAACTGTGGAATGTAGTCCAATCATCCTGGGCTGGAATACCTGTTCACAGGTGCCAGAAGTTGGTTGACTCCATGCAACACAGATGTACAGCAGTTCTCAGAAACAGTGCTTATACAACTAAATATTCATTAAGTGATTCAAAGGAAAGCAAAATCTTCAAACATTTTTCAGTTTATATAGTGAATGTTTGAGTTTGTAAAGAAGAATACAAACACTGCTGTTTTTTTGAACAATCTAATACTCACTTTTCTTCAATTTTTTTAGAGGAACAACACAAATTTGATCTATTTTTCTTCATGTTTTGATTTGGAATAGAATGTGTCGTGTTCCCAATGCATTTGTGTGTATGGAAATAAAAGCTATTAGAAGGATTTTGAGCTTTATTCACTTTTTTCAACACACTGCTATTATTTTGAACACAACTGTTAGTGGGCGTTGCAGCGACCGTCGGCTGGAACCGAACAGAATCAGCAAGGTAAAATGTCACCAGCACACCGAGAATCACCAATATGGGTCCAAAAGTTTTTATGAACAATCACATAGTTACAGCAAGGCAACATTTCGGAGTCTTGCAGGACCTCTGCACCAGGCATGTGCAGGGGCGGACTGACAACTCATGGCGCCCCCGGGCAATAGGGGATCATGGGGCCCCTGTGTCCTTGCCCAAACTCAAAAAAGCCTATGAAAAAGGTACCAGGGGCATCTCATGGGGCTCCCTACTGACCCCGGGCCCTCGGGCAGTGCCCGAGTTTCCAAATGGTCAGTCCGCCCTAAGCATGTTACACATACCCGATGAAGGGGTCCTGCGAGACTCCGAAACGTTGCCTTGCTGTAACTATGTGATCGTTCATTAAAACTTTTGGACTCGTATAGGTGATCCTCCGTGTGCTGGTGACATTCTCCCTTGTTTTTTTATACTATCCCCAGCCGCCGTGTTTTCATGGCTACAAGGGTGGCTGCCTGTCAGAACCTCCCTCTGTGTGCCAACAGCTGTGGCAAGCAGCAGTGCAGCCAGATCGGTACCCCGTACAAATCAATGGCCTCCACCACCGCTGTTCACACGTAACCGCTCATTTGAGTGGCTACATTAATTTAGACCTGTGGTTGTCAACTTGCAAGGAAAAGAAGGCCTCGAATGTGGCCCCTAATGTCTCCAAAGGGCAGCATATATTTTTTAGTACATGTAATGCTACAGAACAACTGTCACAGACAGAAGACGTACTAGAGGAAATAGTCAGAGACAGATCTATTAGAGTGCTTGGAGACTGGAGTCATGTCATAGGAGTCAGTCAGAGACTAGGGACATGTTGCATGAGACCACTGGACTTATTTATTAGGGGACTCATTACAAATCAAAGTTCCCTCTACTGACTGCTGGGGCCCAAGGGATGCACCTGAAACACTAAAGGGCTTCATGTGGCCCTTGGGCTGCAGGTGGTCACTAGGGCCTCAGACGCTCTAGTAGGGTTGCCACCTCATCCCTTTAAACCCGAACACATATCAATGACACAGGTTCCGTGGCTGATGAAGGTGGTTATTAAACTCACTTAGTGCCTTCTCTGCATTACATTAGCCACGGAACCGGTGTTTTTTGGTTGTAAAGGGATGAGGTGCGAACTGTACGCGCTGGGCGCAGACTTTACGACGCATTGAGGGGCAGCGAGGTGCGCATTTCTTCTGATGGAGCCCCGGGCACGTCCAGCACCCCCCGGAATTCTAAAGTAACCCACAAGACAAGGCGGCAAATAAGCCGAGGCGCAGTATTGTGCCCGCCCAGCTCCGCACACCCCGAATTGCATCAAACAGGCCCTGGAAAGGAATTGTTTTTTTTTTTTAACTTGGCGATGGCGGGGAAGTCAGACGGTCACAAAACTAAGGTCAAGCCGGTGACAGGGCCACACAGGGGGACAGGTAACCATATCCTCCCCGGCTAGGAATAGGCAGACTGTAGGTGACAGGGACTGTGACAGCTGGGACCACACTCTGCCACTGGGCCTCGCCTTAACCCGTTCAATGCCAGGCCGGGAGGGTAGCAGGCCTCTGGCAGACCACGGGTTAATGTGAATCAGCCTTTGTGAAGGGTTTGCTAACCTCCCCCCTCCTCCTCCTCGTCGTCGTCTCTCCTCCCCCTCTCTCCCTGCCTCCCCCCCTCCTCTCCCCTTCCCAGCCTGAGAACAGCTCTCTCCCTGCACAGGGACCGGGCTGGGGAGGCAGAGGGAGCACGGAAAGGCCGGGGATCGGGGGCCCACACCCCAACCACCATGACTAACACAGGTAAGAGGGGGGACGAGGCTGGGGCTGGACTCGGGTCGGCGATCACAGCAGATCTGGGTGTGTGTGGACCTGTGATCGCCTCTATGGAGTGTCCTGTATAGATCCTGGGATCACCCACAGACATCATGGTGTACACACACATAGACATGTAGATGGTGGCATGGAACAGATCAGTGTTGTGGCTGTGTGGATACATGTGCCTGGCTGTCTGACTCTGTAATTATGTGTGTCTGCACATCTCACAGCAATGTCAGTGGGCAGACAGGGGGTCCACGTGTGTCAGCACCCCTGGGGAGGTGTCAGGGGGGGCCTGTGGGCCATTGGGGTTCCCTCCAGGGGAAGAAAGTTCAGGCTGATGATCTGTGATTGGTGTGTGGGGGGATGGGGGATGCCCTGGAGCATTGCCTAGGTTGGAGCAGACAGGGCAGCAGGCCTGGAGGTAGAAGGATCATGTATGGGGCACTTCAAGTCAGCCTGCCAGAAGAGGAACATAGGAGCTGCCATTGCTGACTTGGATTTTTAAAGATGCAGGATCTGTCACACTGAGCTTGGATTCACTACTGAGAATTGAAACAAGCATGCAACCAGTGAAGTCGGCTCAGGTCAGTAACAGGAGCTCTCACACTGAACAATGGCAGCTCTCGTATTTCAGATCTCACTTTAAGGGTCACGTTACTTTTGTTGCGTTAAGACAACGGGATGTCCAATGCATGCGCAAATGTTGTAAAGTGCCGCACTTCTATGCACAGTACTGGTCTGCCATACATTGGGGAGTCCTGCACCGTTCAGTGTGTCTGGAGCCATGCACCACACCAACACGTTTTACAGTGGAACTTTATGACATTACTTAAAAATGGCAGGGTTTATTTTTGTTTACAAACTTTTATTATTGGAAAATGTTTTACATAATAACATGAGAGGTAACAGTTGTGATACATAACTATATCAATGGATACACGACAAATTTTGCAGCATTACAAAAAAAGAGGCAGGATTTTTAAAGGGTAAGTTCACACCATTTAGAAGAAAAAAAAAAATGCAGATCTTTTTTGTAGGTAAAAAAAGTGCGTTTAAACTTTTTTTTTTTTTCACTTGGAGCCTGTAAAGTTCTATGTGCTCGTACAGGCAGGCAGATGAATACTGACAGGCTCGTTTCATGTATGTGCGGGTGGTGCGGCTGCGGATCCGCATGAAAATCCGTGCAGCCGCACAGAGGACTGCGGACCCACGGGCGGGTGCCATTTTTTCTAATGGCACGCCGCCCGCACTGGAAAACGCAACCGTACTGGGAAGAAGTGCATGGACTTCTTCCCTGCGTGTCACGGGGTACGGGAGTCCATACAAATAAAAAGATTCTCGTGCCCATGCAAAACGCAGGCCGCACATATGTGAACCAGGGGTTAGAGGCAATGAACTACCACAGTGCTCAACAGTGCCATGGCTGTTCATTGAGAACTACAAAACAACAACTGCAAAAGATGTCCGTATTTGTAGTTTCCCATTCACAGAATTCTGTGAATGAATGAGGCAGCCAGGTGGGTGGAGTACTAGGCAGCTGAGTTTGTTTTTAAATTGTGACAACTAGCTTGGGAGAGAAGATCCCCTGCTAGCTGTCACAACAGGGGATTCGGGGGCGCGGGGCTACAGTAACACGTTACACCTTGAATATGGGTGTCACGTGGTACGAAAGTTGAACTTCTCCTTTAATGCAGAAGAGACATGCTATGGGGTTAAAGCTGAACTCTAAGAAATACACAAAACAGCATTTTGGTAGTCCCCCCCCCCCCCCCCCCCCCCCCCAGCACTGCGAGGGTTAAACACTTGCTAAGTCAAGGGCTAGAGGTATCGGGTGTACCATGTACTCTATTCCTCACTCGGTAGCATGCTGAAGCGAGGAAAAAGGTAAGTATTAGGGCTCATTTACATATGTGGCTACTATTACCACCCCACTGAAAAGCAATCCAAGGTGGAACTCTTTTCAGAGGGTGTTTGACAGATATTGGGAAGGCAAGATGATGAACAGTTAAAATACTGACCCACAGCACTGCAACTGTGTGGTTTCAGGGCAGTCATGGCCCAGCCCCATTCAGTTGACGCCCCACATTTTTAATTTTGGCGCAGGCATGTATACAGCTGCTGCATTTGTGTGTTTTAGGTGGTTGCTCGGGGGGAATAGGGGGAGCAGTAAAATCCTGAGGCTCAACAGCTTGCTTTTGTCACCTATGTGATTGACCTTTAACAGCTCACTCATCTACCGCTAGACTTCAGTTTTGAACTTCTGCTAGCCTATCAGTCACAATGGAATCCCTTTGTCAGTTTTTGTTACAAACACAGACTGATAACGTTCCTATAAATTCATGCAGAATGGTGGAATCTGGTGTAAAGGAGCTCAGCGCAATCCACACTTGAGAATTTAGAGCTGGAGCGTCCTTGTGTGGGCAAATAAAATGGGATAGTATTGGGGTTGGCAGGGTCAGCTCTCTCTGATAATTGGTTATGGGGGGATGCTGTTAAGCTGAGTTGGTCTTCTCTGATGATCAGTCCTGGATGGATGTTGCTGGAGTCCATCACACAATACCTGGTCATCATTTGAGCAGTCCAGCTCTGATATTTGCCTCCTGGAGGCTCTTGTTCAAACACGACCCTAAAGCTTCACTTCTTCCATCACTATCTATGTACTTTTGTTAAAATTTAAAAAAGACTTGGCGGGTGGGAGGATCTGGGACCTCAGGTGCTGACACCTCACCGCTACAGTCCCTGGGAAATATGAGAAGACTGCCAAGTCTCTGGTGTCCAAGCTGTGGCCTGAGGGCCACATGCAGCTCTTTGGTGTTTAACGTGAATGGGGGGAAATCAATAGGTTTCTCTCATTCAGCTTGTGAGACTATAAGAAAACTTAGTATATGGACAGCTTTTGGGTTTCAGTCTACAACGGTCTTCTGTAGAATTATGGGGGGCATACAAGTCAAATCGGGGCTTTTGAGTTTATATAATAAGAGAACAAGTTTCTAGGCGTGGAAACTGCTTTTATTTTTCGACATGCTCCCCTGCTACATTCATACACTTGTTCCAGTGTTTAATTAATGCTTGGAAAGCTTCGGCATAGAAAGATTTGTCAGAATGCCTGAACCATCCTAGGACAGCCTGCTGCACTTCCTCATCATTGTGTCCACCGTTCCCACAGAAAGATTTGTGTCTTGTGCAATTTCACGACAGGTGTTGCGTCGATTATACAGGATCAGGCGTTCCACACGCTGAATATTCACAGGAATGACTACTGTGAGCTGGGAACCACCATGGCCAGGATCGTCACTGACGGACGTACGGCCATCTTTGAAATGTTTACACCATTCAAATGTCTTATTGCGGCTGAGTGTCTCATCACCGTACTGTGCTTGAAATCTTCTGTAGATATTCACAGGTTTTATGCCTTCGTTCACAAGACACTCCATCACCACACGCTGTTCCACGCATGCGCTGACACTGTTGTCTGCCATCTTGATTAATGGTCTCTGGACTGGTTGGTGACATGTGCACCGCCTATCAGTAATAGGACACACTTGCCACTTACTACTGCGAGTAGTACCTCCACACTAGCATCCCTTTTTATACCTGTGAAAATAAAAGTCCTGGTTTGACTTGAACACCCCTTGTTTATAGAATAAGTATTTTATGTGGTGCTTTGATGACCTCAGGGGCCACATTTGAGGCTCCTTGTACTTTTGTGAGTTGACAGCCACAGGGGCGGACTGACCATTTGGAAACTCGGGCACTGCCCGGGGTCAGTAGGGGGCCCCATGAGATGCCCCTGGTACCTTTTCCTTGGCTTTTTTGAGTTTGGGCAAGGACACGGATCCCATGATCCCCTATTGCCCGGGGGCCCCATGAGTTGTCAGTCCACCCCTGGACAGCCACTGTTGTAGGTGGTTCAGCCTGCCAAGATTTACTTAAAGCTGGCCATACACTAGATTTTTCTTCAAAAACTTTGGTTCTAGGAATGTTCGTTTTGATTTTCTAATCGTTGGTGGGGTAAAATTGGTGAATTTGGACCGCATTGACAAGAACATATGTAGAAGCAGGATGGAAAATTTTTCTTCAACAAAAGAATTTCTAGCAGTGTATATGGTTTTTCATTTGGGAAAGTCCATTCATTCCAAAATCGAATGTTAAAAGCAAACTTTTTTAAAGTACTTTTGGACACTTGTAAAGTCGTTAAATGTACTGATGAGAATGTTCATATGACACCTACCAGTGTATGGCTAGCTTAATATTGAAATTTCAGTTATGGGTGGTCTGATACTTTTAAAGCCGAAATAAACTTCCACATAAGAAAAAAAATGGCCCCGGGAGCATTATGCCACAGTGTACTAGTATCCACAGCATATTAACACTTTATGGAAGACCTACATTTTAGGCGATCACTTCTAGCTCTGCGATGTCAGCAGTCTTGTCTGTCACAGGTACTTCCATCTTCTCCCAGCTGTCTGGGTTTGGAAGGGCCATGCTGTAAATGTATGCTATGCTGTACATGCGTGGCTCAGTGTATACAAACGCTGACAGGCAATGAGAAGAGCTTATGACAGAGAAGACCAATAGGGTCTCTTTTGACATTAAAATCTCACCTGTCAGTTTTTTTTTTTAATTACCCTTTAAAGTGGTTGTAAACCTCAGACATGAAACATGAGCGAAGCATATCCCTCTATAGTGTGTACTTGTCTCAATCCAGAGCACTAGGTGCAATTGCTCTCTACTGCCCCGTTCCTCTGCTATTCGCATTGGTAACGTCTGTCAAGAGATAATAGGTGATGGAAGGGACCTCCAGCAGACTGACAGCCTGAGTTCTTTACTGGTGTGCTGTGTGGAAGGGGTTATTATTATTATTATTATTATTATACAGGATTTATATAGCGCCAACAGTTTGCTCAGCACTTTACAATATAAAGAGAGACAATACAGCAACAATACAGTTCAATACAAGAGGGATAGGAGGGCCCTGCTCCTTGGAGCTTACAATCTAGGGGGGTTGTGTCCTTTCCTTCCAATCAGCTCTCAGAACTCTCTTCACTGAGCTCTGCAGAGTGTAATTCAGCACTCCACCCCCTTTTTTCCGAAAGCTCAGACAAGCTTTATAAATTCTGTACTTTGAGCCGATGTAGAGAAGAGAATACTGCAGATGTACAGGTACAACTTATTTAGGAGGATTTGTTTAATCTCTGTGTATAACCTGAGGCTAGTCACTTCACTGGGTATATGTGAGGGTTTCCAACCACTTTTACTCATACTAAAACGCATGTATGTTGCGTACGTTGTATAGGGGGTGGTGCAATGCTGTTGTTACAATGCATCATTCTGTTTTTTTTCTTTTCTTTTTCTTGAAGTGTCATAGAATGAGACTTCATTCAAGTCTGTGCATTGCAGCTTGTTGCAACAATATAGGGTGCAGTATTTTGCACTGCGTAAATATGTAATGCAGCACACCTCAGCGCAGTGTAAAAGGGCACATAGAAAACACTCGTTCTTGGTGCCTCTGCTACGTTGAGCCTGCAGCTTGATAAATATGATGTAAGGGAAGTTCTGCTTTTATTTGACAACACAAAAGGCAGTTAAACTATCAATGCTTGTGTCTGCTTTGTGTATTCTGTCCATGGTAAGCAGCCTGTGGGTCGGGAATGAAAAGCTGACCGAAGATTTTATAAGGTTCACAGGCAGCTGCAGAATGATGTTCGCTCGTTGTATGAGCATATATATATATGTGCTTAGCTGATGCCTCTGAGCTGGGCATGTGTTGGCTCGACTACAGTTCTTTGGCTGAAATAAGCAATCCCAACTGTGTGTGTACTGATTGAACTCGGTGGTTGCCGGTCTGAAAATCAGCAATCATCTTATGTCTGTGTAGTGTTAGTGGTCAGATTCAGAGTTTTTAGGTGACTATTGATGGTAATACTTTATTTTTGCTGTATAAGGAACATCCCTTAGTCTCCATTCACACTATTGCGACTTACAGTGAGACTTTGCCAGGCAACTTTCTGGTGACTTGAGTACTATGATGCGACTTTCATTGAATGCCTGCGTAATCTTCCTGTAATGTCGGATCCAAATCACATCAATATATACTATATTGCCAAAAGTATTGGGACACCCCTCCAAATCATTAGATTCAGGTGTTCCAATCACCTCCATGATCACAGGTGTATAAAATCAAGCACCTAGGCATGCAGACTGCTTCTACAAACATCTGTGAAAGAATGGGTCGCTCTCAGGAGCTCAGTGAATTCCAGCGTGGTACTGTGATAGGTTGCCATCTGTGCAATAAGTCCATCCGTGAAATTTCCTTGCTACTAAATATTCCACGACAGGAGCGGACTGACAACTCATGGGGCCCCTGGGCATTAGGGGATCATGGACCCCCTGTGTCCTTGCCCAAACTCAAAAAGTGGTAGGCCACGTAAAATGACAGAGCGGAGTCAGCGCATGTTGAAGTTGCCAACTGTCTGCAGAGTCAATAGCTAAAGACCTTCAAACTTCATGTGGCCTTCAGATTAGCACAACAACAGTGTGTAGAGAGCTTCATTGAATGAATTTCCATTGCCGAGCAGCTGCATCCAAGCCTTACATCACCAAGTGCAATGCAAAGCATCGGATGCAGTGGTGTAAAGCATGCCGCCACTGGACTCGAGCAGTGGAGATATGTTCTCTGGAGTGACAAATCACACTTTCCTGTCTGGGTTTGGCGGTTGCCAAATGGTAAATGCCTGACTGCATTGTGCCAAGTGTAAAGTTTGGTGGAGGGGGATTATGGTGTGGGGTTGTTTTTCAGGGGTTGGGCTTTGCCCCTTAGTTCCAGTGAAGGGAACTCTTAAGTTGTCAGCATACCAAGACATTTTGGACAATTTCATGCTACCAATGTTGGAATAGGGATGGCCCCTTCCTGTTCCAACATGACTGCACACCAGTGCACAAAGCAAGGTCCATAAAGACATGGATGAGCGAGCTTTGGGTGGAGGAATTTGACTGGCCTGCACCCCGATAGAACACCTTTCGGGATGAATTAGAGTGGAGACTGCAAGCCAGGCTTTCTTGTTGGACA
The DNA here is from genome assembly GCF_062004578.1 of Staurois parvus. Taxonomy (NCBI): domain Eukaryota; kingdom Metazoa; phylum Chordata; class Amphibia; order Anura; family Ranidae; genus Staurois; species Staurois parvus. Next base: position 7,092,606 of record NW_028319124.1, on the reverse strand, counting down.
TCATTGCCTGACCTTCTGGAAGAATGGTCAAACATTCCCATAGACACACTCCTAAACCTTGTGGGACGGCCTTCCCAGAAGAGTTGAAGTTGTTACAGCTGCAAAGGGTGGGCCAACTCAATATTGAACCCTACGGACTAAGACTGGGATAGCATTAAATTCATGTGTGTGGAAAGGCCGGCCGACCAATACTTTTGGCAATATAGTGTAGATGAGGATCCAACTTGGAGGCGACTTCCATTAAAGTCTTTCGGCACAAATCGGATACAAGTTGCCTTGAAGTAGTACAGGAACCTTTTTTAAAGTCGGAGCGACTTCAGTAGTGCTGATTAAAACCGCTCCCATTGACTAACATGGGATTTCACATGTCATGTGACTCGAGGTCTCACAAGTCGGATCTCAAGTCGCGGCAGTGTGAACCGAACCTTGGTGTTGACATTGTGTTACATTGCTGGGTGAGTTAGGGCCTATTCACATCTGTATATGAAGGAGCTCTGAGGTTACCATTGTTTTAAATGGTGCTTTCACATCCGTGTAATATTCATGGCTGAAAAAGTTCATGTATGTCTATGAGCTAAGGGTTCTTGTCAGACCTGTGCGCTCTGGAGTGTTGCATTAATGTACATGCAATGACGTGCATTGTGTTAGAGCAGCTTATCCATTTCAATGGGTGCCAACACCAGAATGGACAAGAATATGTAGCTGCAGCAGGGAAGCGCTAGAGATGTTGTGAGATGGGCAGCCACACCTGGGAAGCACTAGTAATGTAGTGGCCTGGGCAGCCACACCTGGGAAGCACTAGTGATGGAGTGGCCAGGGGAGCCGCGCACTAGTGATGGAGTGGCCAGGGGAGCCGCGCACTAGTGATGGAGTGGCCAGGGGAGCCGCGCACTAGTGATGGAGTGGCCAGGGGAGGCGCGCACTAGTGATGGAGTGGCCAGGGGAGGCGCGCACTAGTGATGGAGTGGCCAGGGGAGGCGCGCACTAGTGATGGAGTGGCCAGGGGAGGCGCGCACTAGTGATGGAGTGGCCAGGGGAGGCGCGCACTAGTGATGGAGTGGCCAGGGGAGGCGCGCACTAGTGATGGAGTGGCCAGGGGAGGCGCGCACTAGTGATGGAGTGGCCAGGGGAGGCGCGCACTAGTGATGGAGTGGCCAGGGGAGGCGCGCACTAGTGATGGAGTGGCCAGGGGAGGCGCGCACTAGTGATGGAGTGGCCAGGGGAGGCGCGCACTAGTGATGGAGTGGCCAGGGGAGGCGCGCACTAGTGATGGAGTGGCCAGGGGAGGCGCGCACTAGTGATGGAGTGGCCAGGGGAGGCGCGCACTAGTGATGGAGTGGCCAGGGGAGGCGCGCACTAGTGATGGAGTGGCCAGGGGAGGCGCGCACTAGTGATGGAGTGGCCAGGGGAGGCGCGCACTAGTGATGGAGTAGGCTGGATGTGCCACATCAGGGAAGCACTAGTGATGTATCGAGATAGGGAAGCACTAGTGATCTAGTCAGCTGGGAAAGCCACAACAGGGATGTCTTAGTAATGTAGTCTGCTCTTGAAAACCACAGCAGGAAAGCACTAGTAAGGAAGTCGGCTAGGGAAGCTGCAGTAGGGATGTATCAAGCTAGGGAAGCACTATTGACGTAGTGGGCTGGGGAAACCACAGCAGGGAAGTAGTAGTGGGCTAGGGAAGCACTAGTAATATAATCAACTGGAAAGCCTCACCAGGAAAGCACTAGGGACGTATTGATGTACGGGAGCACTAGTGATGTAGTTGGCTGGGGTCAGCAGGGAAGAAGTAGTGATGTAGTTGGCTGGGGTCAGCAGGGAAGCAGTAGTGATGTAGTGGGCTGGGGAAGCCAAAGCAGGGAAGCAGTAATGGGCTAGGGAAGCAGTAGCGATGTAGTGGGCTGGGGAAGCCAAAGCAGGGAAGCAGTAATGGGCTAGGGAAGCCAAAGCAGGGAAGCAGTAGCGATGTAGTGGGCTGGGGAAGCCAAAGCAGGGAAGCAGTAATGGGCTAGGGAAATCAAAGCAGAGAAGCAGTAGTGGGCTGGGGAAGCCAAAGCAGGGAAGCAGTAATGGGCTAGGGAAGTCAAAGCAGGGAAGCAGTAATGGGCTAGGGAAGTCAAAGCAGGGAAGCAGTAATGGGCTAGGGAAGTCAAAGCAGGGAAGCAGTAATGGGCTAGGGAAGTCAAAGCAGGGAAGCAGTAAGTGATGTAGCAGTTGGAGGACCCATAGCATGAACACACTTGTTACATGGTGGGGGTAGGGGCAGAGGCAAGGACAAATGAGAGTTGCAGCTTCATAGGGGGGTACAGGGCACATAAGGGAGATGCAGGCATCTGAAACCTGGAAGTCTGCGAGACAATTTTGGTTGCATGCAAGGGAGTCTGATAATGTCATCATTATACATGTAATTGGTGAGCAGTGTCTTGTTAGATCGCAGATGTCTTCTATGTTGTCCTCCTTTAGTAAATCACTTTCAGAATAAGGTAAAACGGTACATACAGGTGGGTCAGAAAAATTCCTTTCATTTAGAACTCTTGAATTCATCTTTTGGCAAGTGCTGGTCATGTGACCAAATGCCATAATTTAGACTTGTGACCTCATTGGAAGGAGATGATCTTATTCCAGGCTGAGTCTGAGCGGGATGTTCTGTGCGATAGCCATTCCTCCAAGGCGCTCGTGATCAGATGCTGGCATTTGGCCATGTGACCAGCATTGTTGGGAAATTAAAACATATCTAAATGCTAGCAACTTCTCTTATTTGGTCCCTTTTTGTTCTGTTACATGTACCAGCTAATAGTGGGGCTTATTTACTAAAGCTGGAGAGTGCAAAATCAGGCTCACTTCTGCATGGAAACCAATCCGCTTCCAGGTTTTCTTGCCAAAGCTTAATTGAACAAAGTGAGGTCAGAAGCTGATTGGTTTTTATGCAGAAGTGAACCTGATTTTGCACTTTCTAGCTTCACCCTAGGTTCACACCTAAGCGTTTTCCACAGCGTTTTGGAGAAACGCACTACAGTCCATTTACCATGATTTTCTATGGGACACTTTCACATCTCCACGTTTTCTGGACAGGGTCAGGGACTTTTTTTTTTTTTTTTAACGCAAAAATCTGCATTTTTAGTTCTATAGACGTTATTGGAAACTCTGCAGCACGCTGATGCATTTTAGATCTGCCCAGCAACAAGGAAAAAAAACGCGGCAAAACGCACCCCAAAATGCAGTGCAGAAATAGATCAAACACAAACTGCATAGGTGTGAACCTAGCCTTCATAAGTAAACCCCAGTGTCACCAAGCTGATGGTGCTATCCTATGTGCCCATGCACACTATTTACACAGAGGTGTATTGCTGCATATTGGTTTAACAAATATTTATGTATTTATCTTATGTGTTTTATGTCACATGCTTATATATATTTATTTATTTAATTGTTTATTTATTTTTTAAAAATTTGTATTTATTTTTTAATTATATTTATTTATTTTTATTTAGTTTGGCTGGCAGGGCAGTGCCACATACATCTTTCTATATGTGCACAGTATTTTATGCTAGAAGCGTTTTTCAAGCTTCAGGCTCCATGCACACAAGCATGTATTTTTTGTGTGTTTTGGTTTTTTTAAGCACCAAAAACGCTGGATAAAAAACGCTGTAACAGCATTTTTTAGAAGCGTTTAGGATCGTTAGCGCTTTTTTAGCATTTTTTACAGTACATGTAGGAAAAAAAAGAAAATAGCTGTTAGGAGCGTTATAGTTATGTTTAGGAGCGTTCAGTGTTGTGGTTTTTTTTTTCCCTGCTCCTAAACACTGAAGCTTGAAAAATGCTACTAGCCAGAAATAGTGTGCATGGACACATAGAAAAAATGCTGATAAGAGCTCCTAGGAGTTTAATAAAACACTAGTGTGCAGTGTTTAGGAGCAGAAAAAAAATAGTTTTTGTACAGTTATTCGGAGCCTTTTTTCCCATCAGAAAAAAAAACTGCTAAATGCTACTAAAATGCTTTTAACCGCCTCCCGCCCGCCATATAGTCCAATGACGGACACAAGGTGGTTCTCTCGTTCTGGGAGGACGTCATATGACGTCCTCCCATTCTCACTGCGCATGCGTGGCTCAGGGAGCGCACAGCGCGGTGATCGGCGGTGCGCTGTGTCCCTCGCACACAGCGGATCACCGATCCACGGAAAGAGCCGAAGATGTCGGCTCGGTCATGTGATCAACTGTGTCCAATCACAGCCGATCACATGTAAACAGGGAAATGCCAGTTATCGGCATTTCTCTCCACTCGAGCTGTCACACGTACAGCTCAAGAGGAGAGCTGGTAATCGGCATTCCGCGAAGGGCACATGTACACTGATCATAAGGACACTGATGATCAGTGTGCCCTGTTGATCAGTGTGGCCCCAGAAGTGTCACCTGTCAGTGTCCATCAGTGCTGAACAGTGCCACATATCAATGCCACATATCAGTGCCTACCAGTGCACATTAATGCCACATATCAGTGCCCATCTGAGCTGCCTTTTAGTGCCACTTGTCAGTGCTGTCAGTCAGTGCCGCCTATTAGTGCTACCAGTCAGTGCCGCCTAACAGTGCCAGTCAGTGCCATATATCAGTGCTGCCTTTCAGTGCCCATCAGTGATGCCTGTCAATTCCCATCAGTGCCACCTACCAGTGCCTCCTCATCAATGCCACCTCTCAGTGTCCATCAGTGCAGCCTCATTAGCGCACATCAGTGAAGGAGAAAAATCACTTATTTACAAAATTTTATAACAAAACTAAAACTTTTTTTTTCAAAATTTTCAGTGGTTTTTGGTTTGTTTAAGAAAAAATAAACTCAGAGGTGATTAAATACCACCAAAATAAAGCTGTTACAAAAAAATTATAATTTCATATGGGTACAGTGTTGCATGACCGCGCAATTGGCATTCAAAGTGTGACAGCGCTGAGAGCTGGAAATTGGCCTGGACAGGAAGGGGGTAGAAGTGCCCTGTGGGCAAGTGGTTAATAACTTTTTTTTTTTTTTGTTTCTGCATGTGCTGTAAAAATGCTAATAAAATGCTAATGCTCCTAAACGTTACTAAAATGCTACTACAAGCTGGCACAAAACCACGATTATCAACATTTTTCATCCAGTATTTCTTTCTTGTGGTTTTTTTTTTTTTTGAGATTCTAAAAAACAAGGGGGCCATGGTACATTACAGTGTAAATCCAGTTTAAAAGGATTGACTTATTTGGTCAACAGATTGTTGGCCTGGCTGGTCTCCCATGTTGCTATGTTGGCGGCCCAGTAAAAGAAACCAATAAGACAGATATCACTGCTTTCCACCCGGAGGCTGTTTCGAGTTACAGAATGCTGGTTGAATAAAACCTGTTTACCATTATCATTTAAAGTGAAAGTAAAACAAAATCCCAAATTTTGGGTTCTCTTAAGAAAAGTAATAGAGGTAAAATCTTCCAATGGGGACCTGGGGATCCCCGAAGCATTCCCTTAACCACTTTCCCTCCAGAGGATTTACCCCCCCCCCCTTCCTGACCAGGCCTTTTTCGCGCTACAGCGCTGCGTTGCTTTAACTGACAATTGTGCGGTCATGCAACACTGCACCCAAATTAAATTTGTCCTTTTTTTTCCTCACAAGTAGAACTTTCTTTCGGTGGTATTTGATCACCTCTGCGTATTTTATTTTTTGCACTATAAACAAAAAATCCTGACAATTAAAAAAAACAAAATTATTGTTGACTACCTGCTGTAAAACATGTCCAGTAAAAAAATAAATGTGAAAAAAAATCAAATTTAGTCCAAAATTTTTCTGCTACATGTCTTTGCTAAAAAAAAACCAAAAAACAATATGTGTAAATTAATTGGTTTTCTTGAAAATTATAGTGTCTACAAATGGCAGTATATGCACTGGAATTTTTTTTTTTTTATACCAGTTATGGCGGCGATCAATGACTTATAGCGGGACTGCGGCAGGCTTTCTGACACTGGGGGGGAACTGGCTAACTGCTACTGACAACCCCAGTGACAGTGATCAGTGCTAATAAAATGCACTGACACTGTACTAGTGACACTGGGCCGGAAGGGATTAACATCTGGGGTGATCAAAGGGTTAACTGTGTGTTGTTTTATTATGTGTGCTGTGTGTTTTACTACGGAAACATACTGCAAAACAGCATGTCGGTGCTGACAGGGGAGAGATCTGTGGTGTTGACATACAGACCTCTCCCCTGTCATTGTTCCTTGGCAATCTCTGGGTGCGGGGGTAAATCTCCAGCCGGGACCTGGTGATTGACAGCTGTAGCCGCCAGTGGAGGTGTGGGGAGGGCGACTCACGCTCCCTATCCGGAAATGCTAAATTGTGTGTGTGTGTGTGTGTGTGTGTGTGTGTGTGTGTGTGTGTGAATTTGCGCAGCCCTGCCGCCCTGTAGCAGTAGTTCTGCTATAGGGTGGTGGGAAACTAGTTCATTTGCCGGGATTTCCTCTCACTTCCTGTCTTGGCTGTGGGATAGGAAGTGAAGGGAAATCTCCATGATGGGACACAGATGACAAAAAATAAACAGGTGTTGTGCCCCTCTCTTGTTCCATCCAAAATACGTACAAAATACGGCCATTTACGTACCTCATGAAGTCTGACTGGAATACTCCCAGGATGTTGCTAAGTGAGGCCTAGTCATTGCTGCTCACCTTCACCATCACAGGAGTCAGCTTTTTCTGTGAATCAAAGCCCCTAATGTGCTCTTTCTCTCCCTTGATGTAGTAGCTCTGAGCTCAGTGTCTGAGGCTCCATTCACACTAAGCTTGAGCATTTTTTCAGGCGGTTTATTTATTTTTTGAGGTGTCTGAGCGTTTCTTTGAGCAGATTTGCAAATATTATAGGTGTTTTTTCAGGCGTTTTTCATTTAGGCGTCTTTGCTTTGGGCAATGGAAATAGCTGCTGTTTGAGCTGAAAAAAGCTTGAAAAAACACTTGAGAAAAATGCTCAATCCCACTGCTCAGGTGTTTCCCAGTCAAGTCTATGGGGACAAGACTCTCAGATCTGCCTGACAAGTAGCACAAGTACTTTTTTGAGTGGCAGGCATTTTGGTACAGGCAACAGAACGCTCAAGCGTGAACAGGGTCCATTGGAAATAATGGGATTTTATTTGTTGAGCGTTTTTGAGTCTCGAGCTTCGAGCTGAAAAACGCTCAAGTGTGAATGGGGACGGAGGTTAGCCTAGCAACGCCCTGGGAGTTTTGCAGTCAGACTTCAGGAGGTATGTAAATGGCCTACACCTATAACAGTTTAGTCAGAGCTGCACAGTTTATGTACAGACATCCCTTATCTGCATAGGCAGCTTTTTTTTTGGTAAAGGTGAACCATCCCTTTAACCACTTCAAGTCCGGACACGTTTACCCCCTTCCTGTCCAGGCCAATTTTCAGCTTTCAGCGCTATCACACTTTGAATGACAATTGCGCGGTCATGCAACACTGTACCCATATGAATTTTTTTAGCATTTTTTTGAAACAGATAAAGCTTTATTTTGGTGGTATTTATTCACCACTGGGATTTTTATTTTTGTTTGCTATGTAAATGAAATAGTCCAAAAATTTTGAAAAGTGTTTTTCTTATAAAATTTTGCACATAATATTTCATCATAAATCTTGGCCAAAATTTATTCCGTTATCTTTTTAGTTAAAAAAAATAACCCAAATTGGTTTATAACAAAAAATAATTTTTAAACTTTTTTTTTTTACTTTTTATTTTTTTATATTATTTATTTATTTTTTTACATACTGTCACCCTAGCAGTACAGTGTCACCATGGTGACGCTGTACTACTTGTGGGGGGTGATGAAGATTTTTTTTTTTTTTTACACTGATTACTTTTACACCCATAAAGGCTGTAAAAGCAATAATTTCTCCTTCTCTCTGGCTGCATTCTTGCAGCCATTGAAAACTACTGTGTGAGCTGTGATTGGTCACAGCTTGTCACATGGTACAAGGCTGTTGTGAATAGCCTTGTACCATGAGACCTCTGTGATCCTTCACAGATTTCACACGTAGTAAGCAGTGATGTCACAAGTGACATATTGCTTACTACTCTGCATGTGATCACTGATTGGCCAATCAGTGATCACATGATTGGGACCTCGCAGAGAGGTCCCGTCCGATCAGTGTTCCACTGTGTCCGGAGGTCACGGCGGGCACCGAATCGCGGTGCTGCACGCTCCCAGGGAGCGTGCACAAGCAGGGTGCGGGGAGGCTGTTTATAAACGGCCAACCGACCCTGCACTGTCGCCGTCCGGCCGTTTATATACAATGACCGGACGGGAAGTGGTTAAAGACTTAGATCACTGTTTTCACCATGTTTCATGGTACCCCCACATTTAGGGGTCATGGCCACATTTTCCACCTACCTGGATTGTGGGGTGCTTCTCCATAGAGCTTCCTTTTTTTATTTTCTTTATTTTAACCAATTGCGGACCGCCCAGTGCAGTTTTACTGCGGCAGAGTGGCCCCATTGCACCAGATCACATACTTGTACATGATCCGGCATTTCCAGATAGGGAGTGCGCGCCCACGGCCCGATCCGTGCTATCATTTGCTACAGCACAAGTTGGGCAGCAGGCACCGGTCAATGATTTATGTTCGCGACCTTCTGATCGGCATAGAGAATGATAGTACAGAGCCCGTGTTTACTAACAACACAGAACTCTGTAAGGAGAGAAGTGATGTGGCTGTCATTTAATCCTTGCAAATTGGGGAGATGATACAGTCACATCACTTAGTAAAAGCTCAATCGAAAACATTGTCCGTTCTGTAATCCATGGTGGCACCAATGATTTAGAAAATCGGTCATTTTTCACAAATTTTCCAGCATGCCCGATAAACAAAATCGGGAGGAACCACAAAAATCGGCCAGTGCCATTGCCCCACTAACAGAGCAAAAATCGGCCGATTATTCTTGGGTCCGATTTTCGAATGAAAAATCGTCCAAAAATTGACCCATATATGGCCGGCCTATGGCATACATTTTACCCCTTGGATTGCTCCTAGATGTTAACCCCTTCGCAGCCAGTGTCATTAGTACAGGGACCATGTATACCATTAGTACTGATCACTGTATTAGGCCTCAGGCACACTGGATGTTATAAGAATGCCAGTAGCGATAGCTGTACAATGCTGCATTTGTGTTGTTTGCATTACCATTTTTTTAGTGTTTGTGTTTTTTTTTGTTTTTGTTTTTTAGCAAAACTATACTCCCACAAAAGCTTGAGGCGTTAAAATGCTCATAATCGCTGGTTAGACGTTTTTTCAGCATTAGAGCATTTTTACAAGTGGTGCACCGAAATGAAAATTCATGTGCCGAAACCGAAAATCCAAAATGCACTTGGCCGAAAACCGAAACTGAAATACGCAATTTTTAAAAACAAATATATATTTTTTGGAAACACATACACTTTGATTAAAAAAATATATATACCCCAATTGTTTTGTAAAATATGTAAGAGGATGTCACGGCGAGTAAATAGATACTGAACATGTCACGCTTTAAAATTGGGCCCGATCGTGGAATGGCGTGAAACTGCGGTGCTTAAAAATCTCTATGGGTGATGCTTTAAAAATGTCTACAGGTTAGCAGTGTAAAGTTACAGAAGAGGTCTAGTGTGAGAATTATTGCTCTGACGTTCGTGGCGATACCTCATGTGTGTGGTTTGAACACAATTTACATATGTGGGCATGGCCTACATATGCATTCACCACGGGGGGATGGCGGCACTTTAAACTTTAAAAAAAAAAATGTATTTAATGTTTTTTGGGGGGGGGGTTTGCACGGTTTCTTTAAAAAAAAAAAATTGTAATCACTTTTATTCTTATCACAAGAAATGCATGTATCCCCTATGATAGAAATAATTAGTGACGGGTCCTCTTTATGGAGACATCAGGGGTCAATAAGACCCCACATCTCTCCTCTGCAATGTAAAGCATTGGATCAAAAAAAGCATTGATGTAGTGCTTTAAAAAAAAAAATTGGCTGGAACCGGAAGTGACATCGCTCCGGTCCTCCAAGGGCATAGAGATGTGTGGCGGCCATCTTTCCTTCTCTCATCTCTATGCCCGACGCCGGGATCG